>NC_060176.1:68651994-68939494 GCF_021184085.1 Oncorhynchus gorbuscha
ATAGTGTGTGTGGCAGGCTTACAATGACGGCAGAAACAACATTTGAGAGTGTGCTGAATCTGGTGCTAGAGGAGGTACGCAGCTGGAAGTTGAATGTTTGAAAGGGTTTAAACTTTCAAAAGTTTGGGAACCACTGATCTAGGCTATAGATTAAGGGTTAGGAATAAGGTTAGGGTTAAGTTTAGGAGTTAGGTTAACGGGTTAAGGTTAAAGTTAAAGTTAGGGAGGGGATTAGATTAAAGGGTTAGGGGAAGGGTTAGCTAACCTGCTAAGTAGTTGCAAAGTAGCTAAAATATTTGTAAGATGTTGAAAAATAGCTAATTAGCTAAAATGCTAAAGTTGTCCAAGATGAGATTCAAACTCACAACCTTTGGGTTGCTAGGCATTCATGTTATATGCCCACTCTACCTGGATTATGTTGGAGAGGCTTCCATTAAAGAACCCCCTGTGTGTTCTGTTAGACAGGTAACTCTCGATCCACGATTTAGCAGGGAATGTAAAGCCATAGCACCTATGTTTTTCCAGCAGCAGATAATGATCGATAATGTTAAAAGCTGCACTGAAGTCTAACAGCTCCCTCAATCTTCTTATGATCAATTTATTTCAGCCAATCATCAGTCATTTGTGTAAGTGCTGTACATGTTGAGTGCCCTTCCCTATAAGCATGCTGAAAGTCAGATGTTAATTTGGTTACTGGAAAAGAGTATTGTATCTGGTCAAACACAATTGGTAGCAGGCTGGTTGGTTGACTGTTTGAGCCAGTAAAGGGTGCTTTGCTTTTATTGCATATCGGAATTACTTTTGCTTCCCTCCAGGCCTGAGGACACACTTTTCTGTAGGCTTAGATTGAAGAGATAGAAAACAGGAGTGGAAATCTAGTCATTTTCAGGCCCAATCATTCTTTCACCTCTTCCACACTTGCTTTACATGATAAAAAATGACAATGTCTTTCATAATTTGGTCAGTTATGAATAGATGTGTAGATTCAGAGTTGTTGTTGTCATTGTCTAAGGTTACTCATTTTTCCAATTAAAAAATAATTAAAGTTTTTTTAGTGAATGTGCCATCTGATTCAATAAAGCACGGAATTGAGTTTGCCTTTTTGGCCAACAAATCATTTAAGGTGCTACAAAACTTTTTACTATCATTCATCTTTGTTTCATAGTGTCACGATCGTCGTTGTACTCATACTCAGACCAAAGCGTAGCGTGGAATCGGTTCATCATCTTTTTATTATAAGAGAGAACCAAACAAAAAAAACAATAAAGAATAAACGATACGTGAAGCTCAAGCAGTGCTCACAGGCAACTACACAGAAACAAGATCCCACAAAACACAGTGGTGAAATGGCTGCCTAAATATGATCCCCAATCAGAGACAACGATAAACAGCTGTCTCTGATTGGGAATCATACCAGGCCAACATAGAAATCAACACACTAGATCACCCACCCTAGTCACACCACGACCTACCCAAAATAGAGAATAAAAGGCTCTCTATGGTCAGGGCGTGACACATGGTACAGTTTCTTCTTCTTTTTGTTTTGTTTAGTCACATGATTTCTCAATTTACAGTACGTTTGATGATCCGCTGTGCAGCCAGACTTATTTGCCATTCCTTTTTGACTCGACCCACTCAACCATAACATTTTTTCAATTCCTCATCAATCCACAGGGATTTAACAGTTTTTACACTCAATTTCTTAATGGGTGAATGCTTATTAGTAACTGGAATAAGCAATTTCATAAATGTGTCAAGTGCAGTGTCTGGTTTGTCCTCATTACACACAACAGACCAGCAAATATGCTTTACATCTTCAACATAGGAATCCCTACAAAACCTAATCTATGATCTCTTATGCACCATTTTAGGCCCAGCCTTAGGAACTATGGTTTTCCTAGATATGGCTACTATAATATGATCACTACATCCGATGGATTTGGATACCGCTTTACAGCAGATTTCTGCAGCATTAGTGAAGATGTGATCAATACAGGTGGATGATTTCAATCCTGTGCTGTTTGTAAATACCCTGGTAGGTTGAATGATAACCTGAACCAGATTGGAGGCGCTGGTTATAGTTTTAAGCTTTTTTTTTCATGAAAGCCTGTCAATATTTAGGTCAGCCAGAAAACATACCTCTCTGTTGCTATCACATACGTTCATTATCAAGCATTTCACAAATATTATCCAAATACTGACTGTTAACACTTGGTGGTCTATAGCAATTTCCCACAAGTATAGGCTTTAGGTGAGGCAGGTGAACCTGTAGCCATATTACTTCAACAGCATTTGACATGAGATCCTCACAAAGCTTACAGGAATATGACTCTAAATAACAGCAATACCTCATCCAGTGGCAATTCTGTCTCTTCTGTAGATGTTATAAACATATATTGCTACCACTGTACAGTCTTATCAAAATAATTATCTAAGTGATATTCAGAGATAGCCTGTATATGAATCCTTTCTGTTTCTAGCAAGTTTCATAAACCTGGTTTCTTAGGCTACATATGTTACTGAGCCGATAGTGCAGGGTGAATTTTTCACAGTTCACTTCCTACTAGGCCAATCCTTCTCAGTGCTAAAAGTATAATGACTGTACACTTGTTGCACTGCTTTGCTTTATCTTGGCCAGGTCACAGTAGTAAATGAGAACTTGTTCTCAACTAGCCTACCTGGTTAAATAAAGGTGAAAAAAGTAAATAATAATAAAATAACTCAGGTTCATAGACACATGATTACTGAGGATGGTAGGTTAACATATGCAGTTAGAGGAACATAAACAATTTAGTACAATACATTATAATATAACGAAGTACAATGTATTGTAGTACAATACATTATACAGTCCCTACACTGCAATCATGTACGCTGCACTAGCTCCAATGCAAATACATACAGTAGGTATTAGGACATCCTTATGTGAAGTGTGTCCATTATTTATAAAAGCACCTCTAAATGATGAATATAACAATTCAATTAGTGATAGAATAGTCCTACTACACATCAGAGGCAATGTGGAGGAAAACTGATTTGTATGCAGTCAGATGATTTCACCTTTGAGTCATCACTTTGCCAAACACAGAAGTGAAGAAGTGTGTGCGTGTGTGCCCGTGTACGCGTGTGCATGTGTGTGTGTGTGTATATGCCCATGGCTAGTCAAAAAACACTACAGCCACAAGCAGCTCATCGAATTTAGACATGTCATATCTGACCTCTTCTGGACAGGTGATGGTACTGCATCCATTTATTCTGTATCATTTCACCACAGAAAGCCCTTGGAAAGGTATTTGCCTGTAAACGAAAATGGTTGGAACAGTCATTTTTACATGTTTAAAGAGTATATGTTTATATATACAAATTGGGATTTTCACACAATCCAACATGTGGTGTTTAGTGAGCAGGCAGGAGCAGACTGAGAGAGCTTATTGTCTTTGTGTTGTTGTTTGTTTCCCAACAGGATGACTCAGTAATTCTGCTCTTCAAGGGATCTGCTTTCCGGAGTTAGAACGAGGTAGGAAGGAAAACTAGAACAACAGCGTTGTGTTGTACAGAGGAGCTCACAGCAGGCAGTGTCAGACATTCTCACTCTTGACAGCAACAGAACAAGGCTCAAATCTGATGCAGCATGTCCTAAAGTTTCACGGCAGTTCAAGTTTTCTTTTCACTCGTGTTGGAAAAACAGACTCAGAAAATGTTTTCAACTTTCAATGAGTGAGTAGATGTAATGGTCCCTGTCCTGTGTCCCTGTACTGTGTCCCTGTCCCTGTCCTGTGTCCCTGCTACTTTTCCCTGTCCTCTGTTCCTGGCACCGTCCCTGTCCCTGTCCTCTTTCCATGTCCTCTGTCTCTGTGCTTTTCTTTTCCTCTGCCACTGTCCCTGCTACTGTCCCTGACCCCTGTCTCTGACCCTGTCCTTGCCACAGTTCCCTGTCCTTGTCTCTGTCTCTATACCTGTCTCCTCCATATCACACAAAACGGACACATCAAGGATCGGTCCTAGTGTGGTGCTGAAGTAGCCTGACCTCCACATCTAAAGATGGAATTTCAAACCCCATGCAGTGCTATTGTGTCAAATATAGATTAGATAGGAGCTCATTTCCGTCAGGGAAAGACTCCCTTTAATTGATGTTCGTTCTACTGAAACGATTCCTCGCCTTCTGGTTTCCATTTCTCTCTCAAAGCCAACATCTCAAGAATGTCACTTTTAATTTATTTTCTTCATATGATTCCTCTTTTCAATGCCAAACCCACCTCTGGTGTGTGGCCAAAGAGCTCTATGTTCATGTCATCTAACACATGGAAATGCCTGGAGTTTGCTAAATGGCATTGGCACCTGTATTGGAACCAGTGCTATGGTCAGACGACATGAAAATAGAGCTCTTTGGCAACGCACACCGGTGGTGGGTTTGATATGGAAAATAGAAATTATATGCAGAAAATAACCCCCATACCTACTATAAAATGCACTACTGGTCAAAGTTTTAGAACACCTACTCATTCAAGGGTTTTTATTTATTTGTACTATTTTCTACATTGTACAATAATAGTGAAGATATCAAAACTATGAAATAACACATATGGAATCATGTAGTAACCAAAAACGTGTTAAACAAATCAAAATAACAGATGATCTCCGCATGAGTGGTTCCCACCGTGAAGCACGGAGGAGGAGGTGTTATAGTGTGTTGTTTTTTGCTGGTGACACTGCCTGTGATGTATTTACAATTCAAATCCCACTTAACCAGCATGGCTACCACAGAATTTTGCAGCGATACGCCATCCCATCTGGTTTGGGCTTAGTAGGACCATCATTTGTTTTTCAACAGGACAATGACCCAACAGAAGCACAGTATTTGTATTATTTATTTCATACAGTATTTATTTTACTTATCAAAGGTGCCAATCATTTTTGTTCTTACTGTATATTTAACATATGTGTCACATTATTGAATATGATTGGTTTCCCACATTATCAAAATAGCTGGTAGTCTCTATGTCACATGTATGCTTCAAGTATCCAGTTTCCAATGTACCCACTATAATGTAATATACAGTTGAAGTCGGACGTTTACATACACCTTAGCCAAATACATATAAACTCAGTTTTTCACAATTCCTGACTTTAATCCTAGTAAAAAAAATATTACTTCCAAACATAACGATGGTAATTATGGCCAAACAGTTATATTTTTGTTGCATCAGACCAAGCAAAGAGGCACTGAGTGTGAAGGTAGGCCTTGAAATACATTCACAGGTACACCTCTAATTAACTCGAAGGATGTCAATTAGCCTATCAGAAGCTTCTAACGCCAAGCCATCATTTTCTGGAATTTTCCAAGCTGCTTAAAGGCACAGTCAACTTAGTGTATGTAAACTTGTGACCCACTACAATTGATATCAGTGAAATAATCTGTCTGTAAACAATTGTTGGAACAGTTACATTTACATTTACATTTAAGTCATTTAGCAGACACTCTTATCATTTACATTACATTTAAGTCATTTAGCAGACGCTCTTATCCAGAGCGACTTACAAATTGGTGCATTCACCTTATGGCATCCAGTGGAACAGTCACTTTACAATAGTGCATCTAAATCTTAAAGGGGGGGGGGTGGGGGTGAGAAGGATTACTTATCCTATCCTAGGTATTCCTTAAAGAGGTGGGGTTTCAGGTGTCTCCGGAAGGTGGTGATTGACTCCGCTGTCCTGGCGTCGTGAGGGAGTTTGTTCCACCATTGGGGGGGGCAGAGCAGCGAACAGTTTAGACTGGGCTGAGCGGGAACTGTACTTCCTCAGTGGTAGAGAGGCGAGCAGGCCGGAGGTGGATGAACACAGTGCCCTTGTTTGGGTGTAGGGCCTGATCAGAGCCTGGAGGTACTGAGGTGCCGTTCCCCTCACAGCTCCGTAGGCAAGCACCATGGTCTTGTAGCGGATGCGAGCTTCAACTGGAAGCCAGTGGAGAGAGCGGAGGAGCGGGGTGACGTGAGAGAACTTGGGAAGGTTGAACACCAGACGGGCTGCGGCGTTCTGGATGAGTTGTAGGGGTTTAATGGCACAGGCAGGGAGCCCAGCCAACAGCGAGTTGCAGTAATCCAGACAGGAGATGACAAGTGCCTGGATTAGGACCTGCGCCGCTTCCTGTGTGAGGCAGGGTCGTACTCTGCGGATGTTGTAGAGCATGAACCTACCGGAACGGGCCACCGCCTTGATGTTAGTTGAGAACGACAGGGTGTTGACCAGGATCACGCCAAGGTTCTTAGCGCTCTGGGAGGAGGACACAATGGAGTTGTCAACCGTGATGGCGAGATCATGGAACGGGCAGTCCTTCCCCGGGAGGAAGAGCAGCTCCGTCTTGCCGAGATTCAGCTTGAGGTGGTGATCCGTCATCCACACTGATATGTCTGCCAGACATGCAGAGATGCGATTCGCCACCTGGTCATCAGAAGGGGGAAAGGAGAAGATTAATTGTGTGTCGTCTGCATAGCAATGATAGGAGAGACCATGTGAGGTTATGACAGAGCCAAGTGACTTGGTGTATAGCGAGAATAGGAGAGGGCCTAGAACAGAGCCCTGGGGGACACCAGTGGTGAGAGCATGTGGTGAGGAGACAGATTCTCGCCACGCCACCTGGTAGGAGCGACCTGTCAGGTACGACGCAATCCAAGCGTGGGCCGCGCCGGAGATGCCCAACTCGGAGAGGGTGGAGAGGAGGATCTGATGGTTCACAGTATCGAAGGCAGCCGATAGGTCTAGAAGGATGAGAGCAGAGGAGAGAGAGTTAGCTTTAGCAGTGCGGAGCGCCTCCGTGATACAGAGAAGAGCAGTCTCAGTTGAATGACTAGTCTTGAAACCTGACTGATTTGGATCAAGAAGGTCATTCACAGAGAGAGATAGCGGGAGAGCTGGCCAAGGACGGCACGTTCAAGAGTTTTGGAGAGAAAAGAAAGAAGGGATACTGGTCTGTAGTTGTTGACATCGGAGGGATCGAGTGTAGGTTTTTTCAGAAGGGGTGCAACTCTCGCTCTCTTGAAGACGGAAGGGACGTAGCCAGCGGTCAGGGATGAGTTGATGAGCGAGATGAGGTAAGGGAGAAGGTCTCCGGAAATGGTCTGGAGAAGAGAGGAGGGGATAGGGTCAAGCGGGCAGGTTGTTGGGCGGCCGGCCGTCACAAGACGCGAGATTTCATCTGAAGAGAGAGGGGAGAAATAGGTCAGAGCACAGGGTAGGGCAGTGTGAGCAGAACCAGCGGTGTCGTTTGACTTAGCAAACGAGGATCGGATGTCGACGACCTTCTTTTCAAAATGGTTGACGAAGTCATCTGCAGAGAGGGAGGAGTGGGGGGGGATTCAGGAGGGAGGAGAAGGTGGCAAAGAGCTTCCTAGGGTTAGAGGCAGAAGCTTGGAATTTAGAGTGGTAGAAAGTGGCTTTAGCAGCAGAGACAGAAGAGGAAAATGTAGAGAGGAGGGAGCGAAAGGATGCCAGGTCCGCAGGGAGGCGAGTTTTCCTCCATTTCCGCTCGGCTGCCTGGAGCACTGTTCTGTGAGCTCGCAATGAGTCGTCGAGCCACGGAGCGGGAGGGGAGGACCGAGCCGGCCTGGAGGATAGGGGGCATAGAGAGTCAAAGGATGCAGAAAGGGAGGAGAGGAGGGTTGAGGAGGCAGAATCAGGAGATAGGTTGGAGAAGGTTTGAGCAGAGGGAAGAGATGATAGGATGGAAGAGGAGAGAGTAGCGGGGGAGAGAGAGCGAAGGTTGGGACGGCGCGATACCATCCGAGTAGGGGCAGTGTGGGAAGTGTTGGATGAGAGCGAGAGGGAAAAGGATACAAGGTAGTGGTCGGAGACTTGGAGGGGAGTTGCAATGAGGTTAGTGGAAGAACAGCATCTAGTAAAGATGAGGTCGAGCGTATTGCCTGCCTTGTGAGTAGGGGGGAAGGTGAGAGGGTGAGGTCAAAAGAGGAGAGGAGTGGAAAGAAGGAGGCAGAGAGGAATGAGTCAAAGGTAGACGTGGGGAGGTTAAAGTCGCCCAGAACTGTGAGAGGTGAGCCGTCCTCAGGAAAGGAGCTTATCAAGGCATCAAGCTCATTGATGAACTCTCCGAGGGAACCTGGAGGGCGATAAATGATAAGGATGTTAAGCTTGAAAGGGCTGGTAACTGTGACAGCATGGAATTCAAAGGAGGCGATAGACAGATGGGTAAGGGGAGAAAGAGAGAATGACCACTTGGGAGAGATGAGGATCCCGGTGCCA
Organism: Oncorhynchus gorbuscha; assembly: GCF_021184085.1. NCBI lineage: Eukaryota > Metazoa > Chordata > Actinopteri > Salmoniformes > Salmonidae > Oncorhynchus > Oncorhynchus gorbuscha. Next base: position 68,660,248 of record NC_060176.1, read on the forward strand.
CCACCCCGCTGACCAGAAGCTCTCGGGGTGTGCGAGAACACGTGGGCGGACGAAGAGAGAGCAGTAGGAGTGGCAGTGTTATCTGTGGTGATCCATGTTTCCGTCAGTGCCAAGAAGTCGAGGGACTGGAGGGTGGCATAGGCTGAGATGAACTCTGCCTTGTTGGCCGCAGATCGGCAGTTCCAGAGGCTACCGGAGACCTGGAACTCCACGTGGGTCGTGCGCGCTGGGACCACCAGATTAGGGTGGCCGCGGCCACGCGGTGTGGAGCGCTTGTATGGTCTGTGCAGAGAGGAGAGAGCGGGATAGACAGACACATAGTTGACAGGCTACAGAAGAGGCTACGCTAATGCAAAGGAGATTGGAATGACAAGTGGACTACACGTCTCGAATGTTCAGAAAGTTAAGCTTACGTAGCAAGAATCTTATTGACTAAAATGATTAAGATGATACAGTACTGCTGAAGTAGGCTAGCTGGCAGTGGCTGCGTTGTTGACTATGTAGGCTAGCTGGCAGTGGCTGCGTTGTTGACACTACACTAATCAAGTCGTTCTGTTGAGTGTAATAGTTTCTACAGTGCTGCTATTCGGGGGCTAGCTGGCTAGCTAGCAGTGTTGTTTACGTTACGTTGCATTAAAAGAATGACAATAGCTGGCTAGCTAACCTAGAAAGTCGCTCTAGACTACACAATTATCTTTGATACAAAGACGGCTATGTAGCTAGCTACGATCAAACAAATCAAACCGTTGTACTGTAATGAAATGAAGTGTAAGTCGCTCTGGATAAGAGCGTCTGCTAAATGACTTAAATGTAAATGTAAATGTAAGTGAAAATGTGATACTACCTGTGGAGCGAAGCGGAATGCGACCGGGTTGTTGAGTTCTATTCGGAAGACGTTGGCTAGCTGTTGGCTAGCTAGCAGTGTCTCCTACGTTAAGGACGACAAATAGCTGGCTAGCTAACCTCGGTAAATTAAGATAATCACTCTAAGAATACACACTCTAAGCTACACAATTATCTTGGATACGAAGACAGCAAAGACAGCTATGTAGCTAGCTAACACTACACTAATCAAGTCGTTCAGTTGAGTGTAATAGTTTCTACAGTGCTGCTAATCGGTGGACGTTTGCAAGCTGGCTAGCTGCTGGGCAGAGCAGTGAAGACTACGTTAGGACGACGAAATACGATAATTACGCAATTATCTTTGATACAAAGACGGCTATGTAGCTAGCTGAGAAGAAATTGCTAAGATTAGACAAATCAAACCGTTGTACTATAATGAAATGTAATGAAAAAGTTATACTACCTGCGGAGCGAAATGCGGATGCGACCGCTCGCTCCACCCCGGACACAATTTCCTTGTGTCATGCACAAAGAAGATGTCCTATCTGACTTGCCAAAACTATAGTTTGTTTAACAAAACATGTGTGGAGTGGTTGAAAAACAAGATTTAATGTCTCCAAACTAAGTGTATGAAGACTTCCGACTTCAACTGTATACCTGTACATTGGAACTTTTACTACTCAACAGAGCTCTCACAATAAAACATCGTTACTTTATCATGTGACTATGAATGAAAATGTGGATGTGAATGCTGGTTCCTTGGCCACTCCAATTAGATCTACCATTACACACCACCCAGTGCAATGCTGGGGGGGAGGGGTTCTGAGAGAAGTGGTTTATGTCTTAAGTTTCCAGAGAGACTTACTAGAGGGACTTACTCTCCAGGGTATTACGGGTGAGCAGCGGCCTTTTCTCTCTCTTGCTCTCTCGCCACTCAGCTCACAGTTCTGTCTAACCATTGACAGGACAGCACCCATGACTCAACTAACCTGGCTAGTGCATGGATTTGGACTGTACTGTCTGTTAACACTGCCTCTAATATTTTCACATGGTAAGTGTGTACCGGAAAGTGTGTAGAACGTTTAGAGAGTGTGTGTGTGTGTGTGTGTGTGTGTGTGTGTGTGTGTGTGTGTGTGTGTGTGTGTGTGTGTGTGTGTGTGTGTGTGTGTGTGTGTGTGTGTGTGTGTGTGTGTGTGTGTGTGTGTGTGTGTGTGTGTGTGTGTGTGTGTGTGTGTGTGTGTGTGTGTGTGTGTGTGTGTGTGTGAGCAAAAGAGAGAGAGAGAGAGAGATACAGAAACACAGATAGAAAGACAGACAGAACACTAGCATGTGTCTGTGAGCAACATTGAGAACATAAGACAGGCTGCGTTGATCTTAGTATTGATGTTACAATGTCTTTAAAAGTATGCTCTATGACTGAAAATGAAAAGTCATATTTTATATGTAAATAATGTTATATATAACAATACCGCTTTTTTATTGTGAATACAGTATTTACACAGAGCTACATCCTATTTCTAATTTCAACAGTTTTTCTGTTGCTTACCTTTCTCACTGCCATCCTCAGGCTTGTTGACTTAAAAAAACATTCCTCTTAACCTTATTTCTTTCTATAATTTATAACGTTTTATCCCAGCCTTAATGTTACTGATGAGAAGAAGAGGGAAGCCCAGTCCCGTTTGGAGTCATAAAACATTCAACACAGGAGTGAGGCAACATGAAGTCCATGATTTGGAATATTCTCACAAGGGGATTGATCGTGTTATCCTTGCTGAGCTCAGGATCATTTTCTTGCAGCATGTTATTACAATGTTGTGCTAATGTTCCTTATGTGTTGTGGAAGGCGAGGCGCTCCAGTGCTATGGCTGTAACATCCTCCAGGGCCAGAAGTACGTGGACGTGGGCTGCTCCAGCCCAGAGGTCATCACTTGCTCCCAGTCCCACAAAGGCTTCAAGCACCGCTTCTGCATTAGGACTGAGAGCAGTGAGTACACTCCTCCTCACCCTCTCCCCCTTGACCTCTCCCTCACTTATATGGTCTACCCCACGGCCATTCACTATCACGTCTTCATTTAGAATACACCCTACACCCAGACCTGGGTTAAAATAGTAGAAGAGTTACATTCTATAGCTCTCCTCTGTCATGAAATCTTAGTTTTTTAACGTTTTTATTTCACCTTTATTTAACCAGGTAGGCCAGTCGAGTGCAAGTTCTCATTTACAACTGCGACATGGCCAAGATAGAGCAAAGCAGTGCGACACAAACAAAACAGAGTTACACATGGGATAAACAAACGTACAGTCAATAACACAATAGAAAAGTCTTTATACCATTGTGGCAAAATAATTACAATCTGGGTCAAGGAATCTTAATCTGGGTAAAGGAATCTTAATCTGAATCAAGCTGTTTTAATCGGTGTCAAATATTCTTAATCTGGGTCAAGGAATCTTAATCTGGGTCAAGGAATCTTCATCTGGGTCAAGGAATCTTATTCTTGGTCAAGAAATCTTAATCTGGGTCAATGACAATAACATAGACCATGATAACAAGATTGCAGTGACACAGAAATCCCCATCTGATTGAGATTTTTCCAGGGAGACCTGGGGTCATGGATAAGTAAGGGGCTGTGATATGATAAATCCTGGACTGTGTTAAGCAGGAGGCATTGCTGGCGAGATTAGAGGGGATTGCTCCCTGAGTCCCAGGTCTAATCCTGCACAGTAACTCTCTCATCCCTGTCCTGGCAGCTGCTCTCTCATAATATGTTTATAGCATCCCTCCCGTCTCCTTCTACCTATCCACTATCTCTCCTCCTCAGTGCCCAGTCCTCAGTTCAGTGTGTCCCCTGCTTCTCTCAAATACCTGTCTTTTTCAGTTACAGAATCTCTCACTGTCTGTACAACTTTATTATGTGTATGTGTGTGCATGTGCATGCGTGTTATCACTGCAGGTGCCCTGGGCATCGTGCTGACCAGTGGTTGTGCCACGTCTCGACACTGCCAACAACAGGAGCTACCTGGGGTGCTGATCCATTGCTGCAGCTCAGACCTCTGCAACAACACCCCCGACTGGAGCAGAACGACATTACACTGGCTGTGCTCGGGGGCTACACTGCTGCTCATACTCTGGCTGCAATTGTGAGAGAGAGTCGCTGAGCAGAATCACACTAACTAGGGCCCAAATCCTGTGGTTGTGTCCTGGATCAGTGGTTTCAAACCAGGGTAACTAGGACGCCTGGGGGTACTTGGCTATCCACAGGGTGTACTTGAGAAAACTCATTAGACAGTAGGCCTACTGGTAAAATGTACTTCAGAGGTACTCCAGAGCAGAGCAACATTTGGTTGGTGGTACGGTAACCAAAAAAGGTTGGAAACCATTGTCCCAGAGAAAAGCCATTGGAGGAGAATGATCAATGAGAGGCAGGCCCCTGCACAGATAGATAGTGGATGACGATAGAATGTTTCACGATCGGCAAGCCTGTGAATATTGTTATTTCCCTTACAAGGCTAACATGAGATTATGAAGGTGGCTAGCCAAATAAGGGTTTTTGAGGTGAATAGGTGTCAGTAATGATATGGATCATATGTTGGGGGGGAGGGGTCATGGGGTATACAGAATGGAATGGAGATTGGGAGATGTCTTGGAGAAAAAATGTAATGTTGAAAGGGCTAAATATTATGTTTCTCTTGGCAAGAAGTACATGATTCGTTAGATGATGTTGTTAATTTTTATTGTTTAAGACGTTTAAGCCAGTCAGGTATGCTGTGTCTCTACTACTCTGTGTCTCCACTAGAGGGCAGCATCTTCTAATTATTTGACATACACTACATGACCAAAAGTATGTGGACACCTGCTTGTGCAAAATCATAGGCATTACTATGGAGTTTTTTGTCCCCCCTTTGCTGCCATAACAGCCTCCACTCTTCTGGGAAGGCTTTCCACAAGATGTTGTAACATTGCTGCAGGGAATTGCTTCCATTCAGCCACAAGAGCATTAGTGAGGTAAAGCAATGATGTTGGGCGATTAGGCCTGGCTTGCAGTCGGCATTCTAATTAATCTCTAAGGTGTTTGATGTGGTTGAGGTCAGGGCTTTGTGCAGGCTAGTCAAGTTCTTTCACACCGATCTTCACAACCCATTTCTGTATGGACCTTGCTTTGTGGACAGGGGCATAGTCATGCTGAAACAGGAAACAGGAAACAGGAAATGGCCTTCCACAAACTGTTGCCACAAAGTTGGAAGCACAGAATCGTCTAGAATGTCATTGTATGCTGTAGCGTTAAGAGCCCCAGACCATTATTCCTCCTCCATCAAACTATGCATTCAAGCAGGTAAGTAAGCCAGAGTTCTCCTGGCATCTACCAAACCCAGATTTGTCCGTCGGACTGCCAGATGGTGAAGAGTTATTCATCACTCCAGAGAATGCGTTTCCACTGCTCCAGAGTCCAATGGCGGCAAGCTTTACACCACACCACTCTGATCGTATGCTTGTGTGCGGCTGCTCGGCTATGGAAACCCATTTCACGAAGCTCCCGAAAAACAGTGGGACAGCTTTAAATTATGAAAAGTATTTTGAAAGCCTGAGCTGTACAGTATGTATTAAACATAGTATCAGTTCCTGATATTCTGTAGCAGATGGGATGCATCAGTGAAATTAGGAGGATGCATTGTTGAAATTATGGGATAATGCATTGTTTAAAACAAATTGACAATTTAGGTTAACAAGAAGACAACCTCTTGAGTTCCTTGATATGGATTTTTAAAAGTTACATTTTCCTCTTCAGAAAGGTCTTCTAAATGCAAACAAATGTCTAAAATGAGCTTGGCTTTTCTCTCTTTTGTTTTAGTTTTTTCTTTTGTCTGGCAAATCAGGTTTCAATGGGAAAAACAGAGAGAGAGAGGGGTGAGTGAGTGAGAGACGTGGGGGGAGGAGAAAAAGGGAGAGAGGTGGGAGAACCTCTTCTACACAGCATAGGAAAAAGCTTTGCACTCTCATCCATTTCCTCACACGCTGCCTGTCTCATCTTGAATCCATCCATTCTTTCCTGATGCCATCAAAACCATAGGCCAAACAAATGGAGGAAACAGAGGACTTAACATGCCTTCATTAATAAGGAAATGTGAAAAATATTTTAAAATAATATCCCAACTGTACATACTAACCTAATGAGTAGAGTCGTGGCTGGCGGAGAGCAGCTCAATTATGAATGGTGACACATGTCACTCTGAGGCAGCTTGTGTGTGGAGTCCCGTTCCTACGTGGTTTCCGCATTAATGATGGTCAGGCAGGTCTGCGAGAGGGTGAAGAGATGCAACCCTATTCCCTATACCAGGGTCCCCAATTTCATTGAGCCGTGGGCAGATTTTTCCTTGAGCGCAAGAATAGGATAAGATTAGAATATATAAGAATAGTATATAAGAATAGTATAGAATAGTATTTGACAAAAACATAATTATTTCAAACCTTGATTCAATTTGGATGCGATCACATAGGCCTATGCCTCTCTATTAATGCATGGGAATGATTGGGAACAGATTTCTTCAATTAGCTGATTTATTGATGATTTTGGAGTCTTTTATGTCCAACAACGAAATGTTGTAATTTTTTTCTCAGAAAGCTGGGTATCAAATAAAATGGAATTTGGCCCACTGGCCGCATATTAGGGAACCATGCCCTATAGAAGGCTCTACCTTCGGCCCCTGGTTAGAAGTAGTGCACTATACTGCATAGGGAACAATGTGCCATTTCAGACGCAGCTAGGCAGGGTGTTCATTCATGGTTCATTTGAGTTACATGAGAAGCATGAAAGAACCGTGTGAGAAGAAGGGAGGTAGTGGCGAGCACAGAGCCAAACCTGTTGGCAGCAGGCAGGCAGGCAGGCAGGCAGGCCCCAGAGCATTCTGGGAGCCCGAGCAGCCATATTATAAATCGCAGCGAGATGTGGAAAAGGTATCAATGTGGAGGGTCATAAAAATGATGCAGGTGTGTTATTGTGAACTTCACGTCTCTATTTCCCAGGGATCTGTAACAGGTTTTATGTTGGGCCAGCAGTTCAAGCCCAGGCACTATGTGATTACAGTAATGCCCAAACCCTAATTGTTTTTCTTCCTTTTATTGGAGCCCTATTCCAAGACTGTGGCACCACTCAAATAACTTACAGCTTAATACTGTATCAAGGTTAGGTTTTGTGGGCTGGGAAAGAGTGGACATGAGGTGAGGGGATTATCGTGGGCCTCTTTTACAGGTTTTACCGTAATGCTGTGTAGGACTTGGTAAATGCACTGGATCAACCTCACTGTTGGTAAAGCGGGGGTAGTGCCATTACAGTGTAGTTCAATACTACAGCAGTGACAGTCTATCATATGGATGAAAGGTACATTGTATTGTCCTGTGAAGATACAATGAGAACTCAGCGTAATTGTTTTACATGAACCCATATTTACTATAGTTGCAAGTTGTAGGATATTCAACTCTGCCTGATTTTTAGGCTAAATGACAACAAAGGACTGAATATGAAAAAGCTGATTATGGCAAACTGCACCTTGACAAAAACACTGTACTTTCCCCTACTTTGGTCTGTCACGACACACACAAAACAAATGAACTAATCTAGACTAGATCAAATTGACTAGTCAGAAATAACAGTAGAGAGAAAAGGAGGTAGGGATTGGATGGAGCGATTACTGTACCAATCAGGCTATCTAGATGTTGATGTAGATTACAGGAGTGTCTGGTTTCACACTGTTGGGAGGGAGAGGCCTTTCATGTAGCCGGGCTGGGCCTGAGATAATCAAAGCCCCAAGCTTCAGACACATGAGTCAAACAGGCAGGAACCACAGGAGCTGTCACTCCTAATCAAGCTGAAGTCAAGGCTCCGCACACGCATGCACATGCGCCGACACACACGCGTACACACACACACACACACACACACACGCTGTTCTGAAGGCAAAATAATTCACAGCTTCAGGAGGGCAGTTTCATAATGTGTGAAACAGTGTCTGAAAAAAGCAATGAGCATAGAAACCCGGAATAATGTCTTGCCCCATGGACGGAGAGGCTTGACCATCTGCAATGACGCTTAGGAACAGGCACAGCTTTTATGTCAACTTAAATATGGGCACCAACAGGCATGGAGGCCACCACACAAATAAACAAACACAAACCTGGACAGCATCATATGTATACCTCACCAGGGGTGCAACTTTGGTTTTTATTTATAATTGTTTCTTTTAAAAAAAAAATCTAGTCGGATAAACACTCCAAACATCCTACCCGACTGCTCGGGGGCGTCCGCATGGTCCTAAAGCACGCCGTTACCTCTTTTTGTATCACATTCCAATGATAACACGGTGGGACAAAAATGTAATTTCAGAATGTGGTGAGGGGGTGACATGTCCCCCCGTCCCTAGTGAAAGTTGCGCCCCTGTACCTCACCACCACTTCTTGTGGTGTGCATGCCTTCCCTTGAGCAACCAATGTACTCTGGAGGCCACTTTCACCAGCAGCATACCACCATGTATACCACTACTGGCTTACTTCTGAAGCTAAGCAGGGTTGTTCCTGGTCAGTTCCTGGATGGGAGACCAGATGCTGCTGGAAGTGGTGTTGGAGGGCCAGTAGGAGACACTCTTTCCTCTGGTCTAAAAAAAATATCCCAATGCCCCAGGGCATTGATTGGGGACACTGCCCTGTGTAAGGTGCCGTATTTTGGATGGGACGTTAAATGGGTGTCCTGACTCTCTGAGGTCATTAAAGATCCCATGGCACTTATTGTAAGAGTAGGGGTGTTAACCCCAGTGTCCTGGCTAAATTCCCACTGGCTCTCAAACCATCATGGTCACCTAATAATCCCCAGTTTACAATTGGCTCATTAATCCCCCTCCTCTCCCCTGTAACTATTCCCCAGGTCGTTGCTGCAAATGAGAACATGTTCTCAGTCAATTTAACTGGTAAAATAATGGATAAATAAAAAAATCAATTAATTAATTTGCCAATGTCAATAACGCATTTCTCGCATAAAGGGAACTCTTATATTCTCGGATCCTTTTAAACTGATTTCAAATGCGAAATTGCAATTATCACAGTTCGCACTCCTATATTTGATGACACTCCAAAGTGCTAGAGGCGAAAGAAACGCACATCTATCTAGGCAAGGTGCTGGCTAACGGAGTAGAACACTTACAAAATAAAGGAGAGCCGCACACTAGGAGCTCAGATGCAAAAATATAATACCCTAATGTCCAACGTTTCAACAGACAAGCTGTCTTCATCAGGATATAATGACGAACACTGCGGGGTGACTCGTTAAATATAGCTTCAAAAGACACTCACAGGTGTCTGTAGTCATGGCCAGGTGTGGCCTGATATCATTGGTTAATTCTCATATATTAAAATAGCATACCAAAAAAATTAATGGATAGCATGCGATCATAGATACAATTTGGCTACACATGTCATGTTTGTCATTTATTATCATGTCTTGTCCCTGTGCTCCCCATTCTATTCGTTTCCCTCTGCTGGTCTTATTTGGTTCTTTCCCTCCTTCTATCCCTCTCTCTCCCCCTCCCTCTCTCACTCTCTCGCTCTCTCTTCTCTCTATCGTTCCGTTTCTGCTCCCAGCTGTTCCTATTCCCCTAATCATCATTTAGTCTTCCCACACCTGTTCCCGATCCTTTCCCCTGATTAGAGTCCCTATTTATTCCTTTGTGTTCCGTTCCTGTCCCGTCGGTTCCTTGTTTAGTATTCACCATGCTGTGATTGCGTTTCGCCCTGTCCTGTCGTGTTTTTGCTGTGATTGTGTATCGCCCTGTCCTGTCGTGTTTTTTGCCTTCATCAGATGCTGCGTGTGAGCAGGTGTCTCTGTCAACTACGGCCTGCGCCTACCCGGCGACCTGCAGTCTGTGGCCGCTTCTCCTGTTATTCCCCTCTACAGACTAGAGGATTTCTGTTATTCCCTGTTTGGACTTGAATAAACTCTGTTTCTGTTAAGTCGCTTTTGGGTCCTCTATCACCTGCATGACAGAAGGAACCGACCAAGGAATGGACCCAGCGACTTCAGACGCTCGTTACACTGCCGTCAAGATCCAAGGAGCCATGCTCGGCAGACACGAGCAGGAATTGTCTGCTGCTCGCCATGCCGTGGAGAACCTGGCCGCTCAGGTTTCCGACCTCTCTGGACAGTTCCAGAGTCTACGTCTCGTGCCACCTGTTACTTCCTGGCCTGCCGAGCCTCCAGAACCTAGGGTTAATAACCCACCTTGCTACTCCGGGCAGCCCACTGAGTGCCGCTCCTTTCTCACGCAGTGTGAGATTGTGTTCTCTCTCCAACCCAACACATACTCTAGAGAGAGAGCTCGGGTTGCTTACGTCATTTCACTCCTTACTGGCCGGGCTCGAGAATGGGGCACAGCTATCTGGGAGGCAAGGGCTGATTGCTCTAACAAGTTCCAGAACTTTAAAGAGGAGATGATTCGGGTTTTTGACCGTTCAGTTTTTGGTAGGGAGGCTTCTAGGGCCCTGGCTTCCTTATGCCAAGGTGAACGGTCCATAACGGATTATTCTATTGAGTTTCGCACTCTTGCTGCCTCTAGTGAGTGGAACGAGCCGGCGCTGCTCGCTCGTTTTCTGGAGGGACTCCACGCAGTGGTTAAGGATGAGATTCTCTCCCGGGAGGTTCCTTCAGATGTGGACTCTTTGATTGCTCTCGCCATCCGCATAGAACGACGGGTAGATCTTCGTCACCGGGCTCGTGGAAGAGAGCTCGCATCAACGGTGTTTCCCTGCTCCGCATCGCAACCATCTCCCTCCTCTGGCTTTGAGACTGAGCCCATGCAGCTGGGAGGGATTCGCATCTCGACTAAGGAGAGGGAACGGAGGATCACCAACCGCCTGTGCCTCTATTGCGGAGTTGCTGGACATTTTGTTAATTCATGTCCAGTAAGAGGCCAGAGCCCATCAGTAAGCGGAGGGCTACTGGTGAGCGCTACTACTCAGGTCTCTTCATCTAGATCTTGTACTACTATGTCGGTCCATCTACGCTGGACCGGTTCGGGTGCTACATGCAGTGCCTTGATTGACTCTGGGGCTGAGGGTTGTTTCATGGACGAAGCATGGGTTCGGAAACATAACATTCCTTTCAGACCGTTAGACAAGCCTACGCCCATGTTTGCCTTAGATGGTAGTCATCTTCCCAGTATCAAATTTGAGACACTACCTTTAACTCTCACAGTATCTGGTAACCACAGTGAGACTATTTCTTTTTTGATTTTCCGTTCACCGTTTACACCTGTTGTTTTGGGTCATCCCTGGCTAGTATGTCATAATCCTTCTATTAATTGGTCTAGTAATTCTATCCTATCCTGGAACGTTTCTTGTCATGTGAAGTGTTTAATGTCTGCCATCCCTCCCGTTTCTTCTGTCCCTACTTCTCAGGAGGAACCTGGCGATTTGACAGGAGTGCCGGAGGAATATCATGATCTGCGCACGGTCTTCAGTCGGTCCCGAGCCAACTCCCTTCCTCCTCACCGGTCGTATGATTGTAGTATTGATCTCCTTCCGGGGACCACTCCTCCTCGAGGTAGACTATACTCTCTGTCGGCTCCCGAACGTAAGGCTCTCGAGGATTATTTGTCTGTGTCTCTTGACGCCGGTACCATAGTGCCTTCTTCCTCTCCGGCCGGGGCGGGGTTCTTTTTGTTAAGAAGAAGGACGGTACTCTGCGCCCCTGCGTGGATTATCGAGGGCTGAATGACATAACGGTTAAGAATCGTTATCCGCTTCCCCTTATGTCATCAGTCTTCGAGATTCTGCAGGGAGCCAGGTGCTTTACTAAGTTGGACCTTCGTAACGCTTACCATCTCGTGCGCATCAGAGAGGGGGACGAGTGGAAAACGGCGTTTAACACTCCGTTAGGGCATTTTGAGTACCGGGTTCTGCCGTTCGGTCTCGCCAATGCGCCAGCTGTTTTTCAGGCATTAGTTAATGATGTTCTGAGAGACATGCTGAACATCTTTGTTTTTGTCTATCTTGACGATATCCTGATTTTTTCTCCGTCACTCGAGATTCATGTTCAGCACGTTCGACGTGTTCTACAGCGCCTTTTAGAGAATTGTCTCTACGTAAAGGCTGAGAAGTGCTCTTTTCATGTCTCCTCCGTTACTTTTCTCGGTTCCGTTATTTCCGCTGAAGGCATTCAGATGGATTCCGCTAAGGTCCAAGCTGTCAGTGATTGGCCCGTTCCAAGGTCACGTGTCGAGTTGCAGCGCTTTTTTAGGTTTCGCTAATTTCTATCGGCGTTTCATTCGTAATTTCGGTCAAGTTGCTGCCCCTCTCACAGCTCTTACTTCTGTCAAGACGTGTTTTAAGTGGTCCGGTTCCGCCCAGGGAGCTTTTGATCTTCTAAAAGAACGTTTTACGTCCGCTCCTATCCTCGTTACTCCTGACGTCACTAGACAATTCATTGTCGAGGTTGACGCTTCAGAGGTAGGCGTGGGAGCCATTCTATCCCAGCGCTTCCAGTCTGACGATAAGGTTCATCCTTGCGCTTATTTTTCTCATCGCCTGTCGCCATCTGAGCGCAACTATGATGTGGGTAACCGTGAACTGCTCGCCATCCGCTTAGCCCTAGGCGAATGGCGACAGTGGTTGGAGGGGCGACCGTTCCTTTTGTCGTTTGGACAGACCATAAGAACCTTGAGTACATCCGTTCTGCCAAACGACTTAATGCCCGTCAAGCTCGTTGGGCGTTGTTTTTCGCTCGTTTCGAGTTTGTGATTTCTTACCGTCCGGGTAGCAAGAACACCAAGCCTGATGCCTTATCCCGTCTGTTTAGTTCTTCTGTGGCTTCTACTGATCCCGAGGGGATTCTTCCTTATGGGCGTGTTGTCGGGTTAACAGTCTGGGGAATTGAAAGACAGGTTAAGCAAGCACTCACGCACACTGCGTCGCCGCGCGCTTGTCCTAGTAACCTCCTTTTCGTTCCTGTTTCCACTCGTCTGGCTGTTCTTCAGTGGGCTCACTCTGCCAAGTTAGCTGGTCATCCCGGTGTTCGAGGCACTCTTGCGTCTATTCGCCAGCGCTTTTGGTGGCCGACTCAGGAGCGTGACACGCGCCGTTTCGTGGCTGCTTGTTCGGACTGCGCGCAGACTAAGTCGGGTAACTCTCCTCCTGCCGGTCGTCTCAGACCGCTCCCCATTCCTTCTCGACCATGGTCTCACATCGCCTTAGACTTCATTACCGGTCTGCCTTTGTCTGCGGGGAAGACTGTGAGAGCCGCCAATAAACGCAGGATTAAGAGTCCAAGGTATTGTTGCGGCCAGAGAGTGTGGCTTTCCACTCGCAACCTTCCTCTTACGACAGCTTCTCGTAAGTTGACTCCGCGGTTCATTGGTCCGTTCCGTGTCTCCCAGGTCGTCAATCCTGTCGCTGTGCGACTGCTTCTTCCGCGACATCTTCGTCGCGTCCATCCTGTCTTCCATGTCTCCTGTGTTAAGCCCTTTCTTCGCACCCCCGTTCGTCTTCCCTCCCCCCCCCGTCCTTGTCGAGAGCGCACCTATTTACAAGGTACATAAGATCATGGACATGCGTTCTCGGGGACGGGGTCTCCAATACTTAGTGGATTGGGAGGGTTACGGTCCTGAGGAGAGGAGTTGGGTTCCGTCTCGGGACGTGCTGGACCGTTCACTCATCGATGATTTCCTCCGTTGCCGCCAGGATTCCTCCTCGAGTGCGCCAGGAGGCGCTCGGTGAGTGGGGGGTACTGTCATGTTTGTCATTTATTATCATGTCTTGTCCCTGTGCTCCCCATTCTATTCGTTTCCCTCTGCTGGTCTTATTTGGTTCTTTCCCTCCTTCTATCCCTCTCTCTCCCCCTCCCTCTCTCACTCTCTCGCTCTCTCTTCTCTCTATCGTTCCGTTTCTGCTCCCAGCTGTTCCTATTCCCCTAATCATCATTTAGTCTTCCCACACCTGTTCCCGATCCTTTCCCCTGATTAGAGTCCCTATTTATTCCTTTGTGTTCCGTTCCTGTCCCGTCGGTTCCTTGTTTAGTATTCACCATGCTGTGATTGCGTTTCGCCCTGTCCTGTCATGTTTTTGCTGTGATTGTGTATCGCCCTGTCCTGTCGTGTTTTTTGCCTTCATCAGATGCTGCGTGTGAGCAGGTGTCTCTGTCAACTACGGCCTGCGCCTACCCGAAGCGACCTGCAGTCTGTGGCCGCTTCTCCTGTTATTCCCCTCTACAGACTAGAGGATTTCTGTTATTCCCTGTTTGGACTTGAATAAACTCTGTTTCTGTTAAGTCGCTTTTGGGTCCTCTATCACCTGCATGACAACACAAGCCTACAAAAATTTGCAATAGAAGAATCACAATAATGACAAGAATGGCTTCAGATCAAAGTCTACGTTGAGATCGAAGGGAGCAAGGGTCTTTAAGTTAAAAATCCAGGCAGCCTCTCGTTTTAACAATGAATTATCGAGGCCACCCTCTCTCCTAGGGAGGGTAACATGTCCGATGCCAATATAACGTAGAGACGAAATCGAGTAGTTTGCTTCCAAAAGGTAGGCCGCATCTAGGGTAAATCCAGTTTTTGCATCAAATGGTGCTACGATGCTCCAATATTCGTACTTTTACTTCGCGCTCCAAAGTGCACCTACTTAAGATAACCAATCTGGTACAGTAGTAGGGCAATTAGTCTGAGTTTTTATCTTGACAGTATTACCTCTGCCTCTCCGAGGAATGATTACATGCATAGACGTCTACTTACATTGGGATTGCTTTGTTAACAGCTTTTGGAATACACAGGGACAGTAATCATACCTTGGTTGTTTGGTGTGCTGGACAGTATCAGTGAAAGCCTTTGAGTGATACTGCTGCCTTCATTTGTCTAAACCTAAATGTAATGTTTTGGGCACTAGTCTGTTCTCAAAAAGTGATTGTAAAAGACTAGAACAACATATTTTATCACCCAGAAAATATTATTTAATATCCCCAAAAGACAGAAACTGATCATGGACTGCATAGCTATAGGGAAGTTGCAAGTCCAGTGTTATTCAAGGCTGGAGTGACTTTGAGACTTAAAGATGCAGTCCGGCATCTTAAGCACTTACAAATCCGTAACATATTGTGCAAATTGGAATTCTTAACATATCATACGAAAGAGACTACGTAGTGCCAAATTATTTGGAGCAAGCATTTCACTGTAAAATCTACACCAATTGTATTTGGCGCATGTGTAATAAAATGTAAATATTATTTGATTGTGCACAATTTTTGGGGACCCGTTTTGGCTCGTGAACACCAAATTCAAAACTACTGGCTGAAATTATACAAAACCTTCGGAACATCACATTAAAGCAGCTCACAGATCACTGCACCTGTACATAGCCCATCTGTAAATAGCCCATCCAACTACCTCATCCCCATACTGTTATTTATTTTGTTCCTTTGCACCCCAGAATCTCTACTTGCACACTCATCTTCTGCACATCTATCAGTGTTTAATTGCTCTATTTTAATTATTTCGACCACTATGGCCTATTTATTGCCTTACCTCCCTCATTTGCACACACTGTATATAGACATTTCCTGTTATATTATTGACTGTATGTTTGTTTATTCCATGTGTAATTCTGTGTTGTTGTTTGTCGTACTGCTTTGCTTTATCTTGTCCAGGTTGCAGTTGTAAATGAGAACTTGTTCTCAACTAGCCTACCTGGTTAAATAAAGGTGAAAAAAAGACTCAATTTTGGCTCTTAAAGCATTTAACTCCCTAGGGATTAATGCCTGGCTAGTCCACCATCACAGTGTGCCGTTCATCATCACAGGGAAACATTCATCGGATTATGGCAGGCAGGCAGGGAGAGGGAATGAAACATCCCTTCATTCAGCTAGCTTTAATTATGCACAGTGCCACAGACAGAGTTGACACAGTCAGCAGCATATAGCTCCTCAACTAACGAATTTCACAGTAATGGATTAGAGGAGTCACAGTGGGGTTAATTTTGTTCAGAAAGCCATACGGGGTCGGTTCTGAAATAACTGGCGGTGTGATGACATATGTGTGAAATGACTGTAGTATGGCTGTGGTGGATTAGAATGGGGATATCTGAAGCAACCACTTCAAGACTCGACTGTACAGTAGGACTACATTTGAAGTGTAGCAACTGAACATGCACCCATTGATTGGTAGCCGGTGGCTAAAGTTAACTGAAGTTTGTAGTGGCTGTTTAGAGAGAACCAAACCATGTATTACAGTTTCTTATGTCCCATAGATTACTTTCAGGGAGAGGAACCATCTATCAAGCTGTAACATTCCCTTTAACATGTCCCCCTGCTATGTAAAGTTTAAAATAAATAAACACACCTCGTTGTTAATGTTGAGAGGTTAGCATGCTTTGGGGCCATGATCTTTGTGCATTTGTACCTTTATCCCTTATCATTATTTAGCATTCATTCATGATTATCCGTAATCATGGTAGCATCCACATTAATGTAGAAGTGTACAGAAACATTATATTCCCCATTTACAATAAAAGTGACTCGAAAGATCCATTATTTAGCATTCATTCATGATTATACGTAATCATGGTAGCATCCACATTAATGTAGAAGTGTACAGTGTAATGAATTTAACTGTATCAGGATGTTTTTCTTCTTTAAAAAGTGGGTTACCTTCAGAGTGTTGCTTAATGTGGTTTTGGAAGCCTTTTCTATAAGCAATCACCTCTTTGCAATTTGCAAAATGACATTGATAACAATCCCTGTGACAGTTTTCAGCAAAACAACAATTTACACAAAGCCAATGTAATGAATTTCCTCCTCTTCTTCCGAAGAGGAGAGGCGAAACGGATCAGAGGACCAATACGCGGCGTGGTAAGTGTCCATGGTTCTTTTTAATACGTTAAGGTACACATGAACAACTGACTACAAAAAAACAAGAAATGTGAAAACTCATAACAGTCCTATCTGGTGCAAACACAGAGACAGGAACAATCACCCACAAACACACAGTGAAACCCAGGCTACCTAAGTATGATTCTCAATCAGAGACAACTAATGACACCTGCCTCTGATTGAGAACCATACTAGGCCGAAACATAGAAATTCCCAAAACCTAGAAAAACAAACATAGACTGCCCACCCAACTCACGCCCTGACCATACTAACTAAATACAAAACACAGGAAATAAAGGTCAGAACGTGACATACAGAAACATTATATTCCCCATTTACAATAAAAGTGACTCGAAAGATCCATTATTTAGCATTCATTTCTATTGGGCACATTATAATCTGAAACAAAATCTAATTGCAAATGCATCCAACAAGTTTGCAGAGTCACAAGCTTGATGTATTCATTCGTTGCTAGGAATATGGGTTCAAATACTAAACTTTTTACAAAAAGGTAAGTGAATTCGTCCAAACAGTTATGATACCTTCAAACAGGGGAACTAAATACATTAAATCAATTCATTTCTAAATGGTAAAACTGATTTGCATGAAAATACCCTCAAAAGGTGAAATTCTGTTCTGTCACCTAATAAAATATTTGATCTCAAATCCAAATTGCTGGAGTATCGAGCCAAATTAAAAGTTGTAGCTTCACTTTCGAAATAACGGTAGTGGTATGTGTATTTCATTAACACAGTGAGGGGAAGCTGTTTAAAATGTTTCTTCTCTACTTTACATCCCACTGTAGAAAATGAGATTAATCTTGCTTCTAAAATCCTGCTGGACATAACTAATGTCTTAACCAAAAATGAAAAACCCAAGTTCAACTAAAATCAAACCAAATGTTTTGGACCAGAAGGTCTAAGTTAGGTCAGACAGTTACCTGGCCAAGACCTTGTTATCTCCAGTGCTTTCGGAAATTATTCAGACCCCTTGACTTTTTCCACATTACGGCCTTATTAAATTACAGCCTTATTCTAAAATTGATTAAATCGTTTTCCCCCTCATCAATTTACAAACAATACCCCATAATGACAAAGCAAGCACAGGTTTAGATTTTTTTTTCTAATTTATAAAAAAACGGAAATATCACATTTAATATACTTTGTTTAAGCATCTTTGTCAGCATTTACAGCCTCAAATCTTCTTGGGTATGACGCTATAAGCTTGGCATACCTGTACACCTGAGTTATTCTCTGCAGATCCTCTCAAGCTCTGTCAGGTTGGATGGGGAGCGTCACTGCACAGCTATTTTCAGGTCTCTCCAGAGATGTTTGATCGGGTTCAAGTCCGTGCTCTGGCTGGGCCAGACATTCAGAGACTTGTCCCGAAGCCACTGCTGTGTTGTCTTGATTATGTGCTTAGGGTCATTATCCTGTTTGAAGGTGAACCTTGGTCCCAGTCTGAATGCTCTGGAGCAGGTTTCCATCAAGGATCTCTCTGTACTTTGCTCTGTTCATCTTTCCCTCGATCCTAACTAGTCTCCCAGCCCCTGCTGCCGAAAAACATCCAAAGAGTTCAATCTTGTTTTTATCAGGCCAGAGAATCTTGTTTATCATGGTCTGAGATCCTTTAGGGGCCTTTTGGCAAACTTCAAGTGGGTTGTCATGTGTATTTTACTGAGGAGTGGCTTTCATCTGGCCAAGCTACCTCAAAGGCCTGATTGGTGGAGTGCTGCATAGATGGTTGTCCTTCTGGAAGGTTCTCCCATCTCCACAGAGGAACTCTGGAGCTATCAGGTTCTTAGTCACCTCCATGACCAAAGCCCTTCTGTTATGCACGTGAGTGAGGACCCAAAAGCGGTTTAACAAATACAGAGTCCTTTAATGTCAAAACACAGGGAAGACATAGATCCTCTTCAGATGTATATAATGGCAAAATAGACAACCCGCAGAGAGGGCGACAAATGAATCATAAAGTCCTTCTGATATTTACAGAAGAGTCCCCTTCTTAGCAGCAGAGGAGAATAGCTGGGTTAGAGTCCCCTTCTTAGCAGCAGAGGAGAATAGCTGGGTAGAGTCCCCTTCTTAGCAGCAGAGGAGAATAGCTGGGTTAGCGGCGACAGACTGCTGGTCTCTCTGGGTAGGCGCGGGTCGTAGAGGACAGAGGTACCTGATCACACGTAGCATCAGATGAACAGGCAGATTCCGACAGGACGGGACAAGGGTGAAGCAAACGAGACGATAGTTTGGTTCTGGCATGAGAAACTCAAACGAGAATCTGACAAAGACAGAAGCAGGAACAGAGAGAGAAATAGAGACCTAATCAGAGGGAAAAAGGGAACAGGTGGGAAAAGGGTGAACGAGGTAGTTAGAGAATATGAGGAACAGCTGGGGGAAGGAGAGGAAGAGAAGGTAACCTAATACGACCAGCAGAGGGAGACGGAGTGAAGAGAAAGAACAGGAACAAGACATAATATGACAATACATGACAGTACCCCCACACTCACCGAGCGCCTCCTGGCGCACTCGAGGAGGAAACCTGGCGGCAATGGAGGAAATCATCGATCAGCGAACGGTCCAGCACGTCCCGAGAGGGAACCCAACTCCTTTCCTCAGGACCGTACCCCTCCCAATCCACTAGGTACTGATGACCACGGCCCCGAGGACGCATGTCCAAAATTTTACGGACCCTGTAGATAGGTGCGCCCTCGACAAGGATGGGGGGGGAAAGACGAGCGGGGGGCGCGAAGAACGGGCTTAACACAGGAGACATGGAAGACCGGGTGGACGCGACGAAGATATCGCGGGAGAAGAAGTCGCACTGCGACAGGATTAGTGATCTGAGAAATACGGAACGGACCAATGAACCGCGGGGTCAACTTGCGAGAAGCTGTCTTAAGGGGAAGGTTTTGAGTGGAGAGCCATACTCTCTGACCGCGACAATATCTAGGACTCTTAGTTCTACGCTTATTAGCGGCTCTCACAGTCTGCGCCCTATAACGGCAAAGTGCAGACCTGACCCTCTTCCACGTGCGCTCACAACGTTGGACAAAAGCCTGAGCGGAGGGGACGCTGGACTCGGCGAGCTGAGACGAGAACAGTGGAGGCTGGTACGCGAGGCTACTCTGAAAAGGAGATAGCCCGGTAGCAGACGAAGGAAGCGAGTTGTGGGCGTATTCTGCCCAGGGGAGCTGTTCTGACCAAGACGCAGGGTTACGAAAAGAAAGACTGCGTAAGATGCAACCAATAGTCTGATTGGCCCGTTCTGCTTGACCGTTAGACTGGGGGTGAAAGCCGGAAGAGAGACTGACGGGAGCCCCAATCAAACGGCAAAACTCCCTCCAAAATTGAGACGTGAATTGCGGACCCCTGTCCGAAACGACGTCTGACGGAAAGCCATGAATTCTGAAAACATTCTCGATGATGATTTGTGCCGTTTCCTTAGCAGAAGGGAGCTTAGCGAGCGGAATAAAATGAGCCACCTTAGAGAACCTATCGACAACCGTAAGAATAACAGTCTTCCCCGCTGACGAAGGCAGTCCGGTGATAAAATCTAAGGCGATGTGAGACCACGGTCGAGAGGGAATGGGAAGCGGTCTGAGACGGCCGGCAGGAGGGGAGTTACCGGACTTAGTCTGCGCGCAGACCGAACAAGCAGCCACGAAACGACGCGTGTCACGATCCCGAGTGGGCCACCAAAAACGCTGGCGAATGGAAGCAAGCGTACCCCGAACGCCGGGGTGGCCGGCTAACTTGGCAGAGTGAGCCCACTGAAGAACGGCCAGACGAGTAGGAACCGGAACGAAAAGAAGGTTCCTAGGACAAGCACGCGGCGACGGAGTGTGAGTGAGTGCTTGCTTTACCTGCCTCTCAATTCCCCAGACGGTCAACCCGACAACACGCCCCTCAGGGAGAATCCCCTCGGGGTCGGTGGAGACTACTGAAGAACTGAAGAGACGAGATAAAGCATCAGGCTTGGTGTTCTTAGAGCCCGGACGATAAGAAATTACGAACTCGAAACGAGCGAAAAACAGCGCCCAACGAGCCTGACGCACATTAAGTCGTTTGGCAGAACGGATGTACTCAAGGTTCCTATGGTCAGTCCAAACGACAAAAGGAACGGTCGCCCCCTCCAACCACTGTCGCCATTTGCCTAGGGCTAAGCGGATGGCGAGCAGTTCGCGGTTTCCCACATCATAGTTACGTTCCGACGGCGACAGGCGATGAGAAAAATACGCGCAAGGGTGGACCTTGTCGTCAGAGAGGGAGCGCTGAGAAAGAATGGCTCCCACACCCACCTCTGACGCGTCAACCTCGACAACGAACTGTCTAGAGACGTCAGGTGTAACAAGGATAGGTGCGGATGTAAAACGATTCTTGAGAAGATCAAAAGCTCCCTGGGCAGAAACGAACCACTTAAAGCACGTCTTGACAGAAGTAAGGGCTGTGAGAGGAGCTGCCACCTGACCGAAATTACGGATGAAACGACGATAGAAATTCGCGAAGCCGAGAAAGCGCTGCAGCTCGACACATGACTTAGGAACGGGCCAATCAATGACAGCTTGAACCTTAGCGGGATCCATCTTAATGCCTTCAGCGGAAATAACAGAACCAAGAAATGTGACGGAGGAGGCATGAAAAGTGCACTTCTCAGCCTTCACATAAAGACAATTCTCTAAAAGGCGCTGGAGGACACGTCGAACGTGCTGAACATAGAGACCTAATCAGAGGGAAAAAGGGAACAGGTGGGAAAAGGGTGAACGAGGTAGTTAGAGAATATGAGGAACAGCTGGGGGAAGGAGAGGAAGAGAAGGTAACCTAATACCACCAGCAGAGGGAGACGGAGTGAAGAGAAAGAACAGGAACAAGACATAATATGACAATACATGACACCTTCTCCCCCGATTGCTCAGTTTGGCCGGGTGGCCAGCTCTAGGAAGAGTCTTGGTGGTTCCAAACTTCTTCAGTTTATGAATGATGGAGACCACTGTGTTGGCCCCAATGCTGCAGAAATGTTTTGGTACCCTTCCCCAGATCTGTGCCTTGACACAATCCTGACTCCGGGCTCTACAGGGCTTTGACATGCACTATCAACTGACAGGTGTGTGCCTTTCCAAATCATGTCCAATAAATTGAATTTACCACAGGTGGACTCCAATCAAGTTGCAGAAACACCTCAAGGATGATCAATGGAAACAGGATGCACCTGAGCTCAATTTCAAGTCTCAAAGCAAAGGTTCTGAATACTTATGTAAATAAGTTTGTTTTTCATTTTTAATACAAATATTCTAAAACCCTTTTTCACTTAGTCATTATGGGGTATTGTGTGTAGATTGCTGAAAATAAGGCTGTAACGTAACAAAATCAAGGGGTCTGAGTTCTTTCCGAAGGAACTTTATTATTAAGGGTTACTTCATTTTTATGGAGAATGATACCCATTATGTCTGAATTCCTAATGTCTCACAGTGCCACCTACAACAGAACAGTTCTACTCATGGCCTTTCCCTTTTTAGCTCTGTGTCTCCGTCACTGGTGAGCTTACCAGCTTACCCTGCCAGGTCACTAAAGGCCAACTCCAGACCTCATGTCAGTGGGGTGCCTGCTTTAGAGTTGACTTGGCTGTGACCCAACAACAAATCCCACCATGGAGTTAGCCTGTCGGTGATGTTCTGGAGGGGCCCCACTGTAGCCTGAGACGGACACACAGTCATGACAGCAGGGAGACGTGTGATGAGGCCATAACAAAGTAAGCTCAAGATGTTACCAATCATTACTTCTGCTGTCTCCCTATTCACTTTGTGGCAGAGGCAATACAGCAGGTGTTCTGAGCTCTAAGGGGTGAGTAGTATGACTTTGTCCATTTATTGAATGGTTAATTTGTATAAAATATGGAAATCAGTAATCATTTCATTCAGTTTAGACTGTTGTGCTAGTGTTTTCCTTGTGAATGGTTTGCTGGTGTACTGTATTTGTAGTATATCTACATAGTCTCGTGTAGAGTTTGACATATTTGTGAGTTTGCTAAGTTCTATCAGGAATCGAGGTAAGACCCAGATGCAGACACGTTGAATAAACAATGGTTTAATAGTCCAAGGGGCAAGAGACAGGTCAAGGCAGGCAGGGGTCAATAATCCAGATAAGGGGCAAGGGTACCGGTCGGCGGGCAGGCTCAGGGTCAGGTACATAGACAGGACAGGCGAGGGTCAAAACCAGAAGGGCGAGAAAAAGAGAAGCTGGGAAAAAACAGGAGCTGAATGGACAAACGCTGGTCAACTTGACAAACAAGATGAACTGGCAACAGACTAACAGAGAACACAGGTATAAGTATACAGGGGATAATGGGGAAGATGGACGACACATGGATGGGGTGGAGACAATCACAAAGACAGGTGAAACAGATCAGAGTTCTGTTCATTATGGTGTCCTTCTGTTAACCTTGACGTTTGACAGCTTGAGAATGTCTTGGCTTGAAAAACTCTATTTGAGTCAGAGGATGACTATAGTTATTGTGTGTGTGTGTGTGTGTGTGTGTGTGTGTGTGTGTGTGTGTGTGTGTGTGTGTGTGTGTGTGTGTGTGCGTGCGTGCGTGCGTGCGTGCGTGCGTGTGTGTGTGTGTGTGTGTGTGTGTCTGGACTTGTTTTCCTGTATTGTCGACAAGAATGTCCTGACAAGATATGACACAAGAGAAAGTATTTAAAAAGTCAGGACATTTAAAAATGGTATTTTAGGATTAATTAAGGGATAGATTTAGTGTTTGGGGTTAGGGTAAAGGTTAGGGTTAGGGGTATAGGAAAATAGGATTTTGAATGGGAATACATTGTTACTACCCAAAAAGTCCTGACACATAACAAAAACTTGTCTGTGTATGTGTGTGTGTGTGTGTGTGTGCGTAGGCTATTTGTGTGTGTGCACGCGTGTGTGTATCTCCCTAAGCATTAACGAGCAGATGTAGTTTTTGAGATGTATCAGCCATTGCTCATGTTACTACATAACCGCTGGGTGTTTGTTGTCTCTCAGGCTACTACTTCTGTAAGTAAACAATACAGTCCCCAGTTACAGCTTTCCCTGGGAGTTCATGCTGGGTGTACCGTTTGGATTATCCTCGAGACGACAGCTGGAAGGATGGCCCCTCTAGACGTCTTCTGGAGGAACAATAAGTATCAGTGTAAAGAAAGGTATGCCAGGTGTAACATTGTTGCAATTATGACTTGTTCCTTCTCCAAGCTGTCTACTATGACAGAAATGAACAATTATGATTTGTTCCTTCTCCAAGCGGTCCAATATGACAGTGGAGCAGGTCTAGGGTTGAAGGAGGGAGGGGAGCGGGTCTAGGAAGTGAGGGAGGGAGTGGAGCAGGTCTAGAAAGTGAGGGAGGGAGTGGAGCAGGTCTAGAAAGTGAGGGAGGGAGTGGAGCAGGTCTAGGAAGTGAGGGAGGGAGTGGAGCAGGTCTAGAAAGTGAGGGAGGGAGTGGAGCAGGTCTATGGGTGATGGATGGAGGGAGTAGAGCAGGTCTAGGGCTGAAGGAGCGAGGGAGGGAGTGGAGCAGGTCTAGGATCGAGGGTGGGAGTGGAGCAGGTATAGGATTGAGGGTGGGAAAGGAGCAGGTCTAGGATCGAGGGAGGGAGGGGAGTAGGTTGAGGGAGGGAGGGGACTAGGTCTAGGGAGGTAGGGGAGTAGGTTTAGGATCAAAGGGGGGAAGGGAGCAGGTCTATGGTCGAGGGAGGGAGGGGAGTAGGTCGAGGGAGGGAGGGAGGGGAGTAGGTCAAGGGAGGGAGGGGAGTAGGTCGAGGGAGGGAGGGAAGGGAGTAGGTCTAGGGAGGTAGGGGAGCAGGTCTAGGGTCGGGGGGGGAGTATGTCTAGGGTCGAGGGAGGTAGGGGAGCAGGTCTAGGCAGGTAGGGGAGCAGGTCTAGGATTGAGGGAGGGAAGGGAGCAGGTCTAGGATCGAGGGAGGGAAGGGAGTATGTCTAGGGCTGAGGGAGGTAGGGGAGCAGGTCTAGGGAGGTAGGGGAGCAGGTATAGGGAGGTAGGGGAGCAGGTCTAGGGAGGTAGGGGAGTAGGTCTAGGGAGGTAGGGGAGCAGGTCTAGGGTCGAGGGAGGGAGGGAGGGGAGTAGGTCTAGGGAGGTAGGGGAGCAGGTCTAGGGAGGTAGGGGAGCAGGTCTAGGGTCGAGGGAGGGAGGGAGGGGAGTAGGTCTAGGGAGGTAGGGGAGCAGGTCTAGGGAGGTAGGGGAGCAGGTCTAGGGAGGTAGGGGAGCAGGTCTAGGGAGGTAGGGGAGCAGGTCTAGGGTCGAGGGAGGGAGGGAGGGGAGTAGGTCTAGGGAGGTAGGGGAGCAGGTCTAGGGTCGAGGGAGGGAGGGAGGTAGGGGAGCAGGTCTAGGGAGGTAGGGGAGCAGGTCTAGGGAGGTAGGGGAGCAGGACTAGGGAGGTAAGGGAGCAGGTCTAGGGAGGTAGGGGAGCAGGTCTAGGGAGGTAGGGGAGCAGGTCTAGGGAGGTAGGGGAGCAGGTCTAGGGAGGTAGGGGAGCAGGTCTAGGGAGGTAGGGTAGCAGGTCTAGGGTCGAGGGAGGGAGGGAGGGGAGTAGGTCTAGGGTGGTAGGGGAGCAGGTCTAGGGTCGAGGGAGGGAGGGAGGGGAGTAGGTCTAGGGAGGTAGGGGAGCAGGTTTAGGGTCGAGGGAGGGAGGGGGGAGTAGGTCTAGGGTCGAGGGAGGGGAGTAGGTCTAGGGAGGTAGGGGAGCAGGTCTAGGGTTGAGGAAGGGAGGGAGGGAGGGAGGAGGGAAGTAGGGGAGCAGGTCTAGGGAGGGAGAGGTGCAGGTCTGGGAGGAAAGATAATTTAATGATGTGTGTGCACTAGGAGGGTTTTCCTTGTGGGAGACAGGCGAAGGAAGTGTGGAGATTTATGTATTTTTGTACAACATGTGTAGTATTTGTATATACAGTATTAAGAATGCGAGAAGGAACAGAATGACATTTCTTGGTCTATTCATTAAGACGAGATCAAACATATCAGATAATGAATGTAATTATGTTAAATCTGAAACATACCGATATGCTTGACAGGAAATGCATTGCACACTTATTTGTTATTTTTTGCCAGGTCAAAAGTAGCACACCATATGCGGAATAGGGTGCCATTTTGGACACAGGGTAAGTGTTAGGGAGTTGATCTGTTTTTTGCTAAAACATACTCCACTCAACACGGACTCCAACAGCTAATAGATTGGCTGGCTATGTGTCTCTGTGGAGAGTGTTAAACACAACAGGAAAAGTCATCATTCTGCTGGAGCATTTTTCCCTGAGAGGAGGGTGTCTGAACCGTCAAGCTCAGATCTCACTATCTCAGCCCTCAGCCTGTTATTTTACCAAATGCTTTTCCTCGTTCGTATTCGCTGGAAACACTTCACCAAGAAAGTATACGCTGTCGCCAAGTGTGTTGAACATTGAGCATTTAAAAAACATATAATCACTAAAATAATATACTAGACAACGGTATTTAAAACAACAATGCACAATTGTTTCCTTTTTCAAAGTTAAATATCATTGTAAAATATGTTATATATACCAGGCCTATGTGAATGTAATAGCCTACTCAATATTGTGTGTAGAGGAAAATAAAGTTATTGTACTATGATTAAGCTATGGCCAATATACCGCCGCTAATGGGTATTCTTAGCACCACGCAACGCAGAGTACCTGGACATAGCCCTTTACAGTGGTATATTGGCAAAATACCACAAACCCCTGAGGTGCCTTATTGCTATTATAAACTGGTTACCAGCCTAATTACAGCAGTAAAAATAAACGTTTGGTCATACCAGTGGTACACGGTCTTATACACAACAGCTTTCTGAAAATCAGCATTTAGGGCTCAAGGATGGGAGCACAATAATAGGTCTACACAATAGGCTGTCGCTGATTCTTTAAGCCATACTGGGAATCCCCCTTGGAGGGTCCCCATCATAGGTTGTGGAAAGCACACGAGCAATGGTGGTGGGACAAAACACAGTAAGCGGAAGGTATTGTGAATCTGAATTCACGTCCGGATTTCACGAAGTCGGCGGGGACATCGCTGGATTTCAACCAAGGCTAGAACTGTCACTTTCACTAGAGCATACGTTTGGCTTCTTGATCTGTGATAGGCCGGTATTGCTGTTGGGAAGATCCGCTGGTATGAGCTAACATGGAAACCAAACCATTCCTTTCTTTTGGTAAGTTTCATCCGATATAAAAATGTGACATTACAATTTCCATTGCAAAGATCTCTGGAACACTGTTGTTGTGGTATGTTTGAAAACATCAGTCATCATGACATAGAGAAAGTAGCCTAATAAGCAAGTCTATTATCGTTCCAATGAGAAACTTTACGCGGGATACTTTGTAACCAATTTGTAATACATTATGGTATGAACAGTTGATGATTACAACATAGAGGACACATTGAAACGTTTAAGTAATACATGCTCGGCAGGGAGACTTTTCAATCCAGTACGTGCAATAATAACGCGTGAATATGAAGATTTGGCAAACTGATTATTGCTCAAGCCAACAATGATCATTCAGCATTTCGTTTTTTCAGGCCACCTTTATTTAGATAATCCATTCAGAAAAACGTACCCTGTTATAATGCATTCTCAATTATACAAAATAAAAACATCTCAATAGCTTGATATATACATATATATATAGTTTTTATTTCAGAATATTTAGGAAGGTAATTAACTGTAATTGTGATACATCTTTTTGACAGAACGCTCTGGTGATAAGATGTTGGTTGTTGTTGCTGTTCTTGAGAGTTATTCACTCCCCGGCTATAATTTTAGAAACAGTATACACTAGGCTATACTATTTACCTCGAAATATGAACTTATTCTACAAGTACAATATTGTTTCATCACCACTATTCTCTTTTATGTCTATTAATTCAGCTGTTTGTGTGTGTCAGATGTTTTTGTTGAACCCTCTTCCCCGTTGACTGGACAGAGCTAATCTTTCACAGTGTTGCCTACATGGAAGACCATTCCTAGATGGACTCCATGTTATAGCTATTTCACTTTTGCAGGCTGCGAGAGCACTAGCTAGAGGTCCACAAATAAGCCTCACACCTAGTCCATATACTCCCAAGTCCATGGTCGTTGCTAAATACGCCCTTCAACCTGGAAGGGGGTATTTAGTCAGTCAAGACCCCACCATTTAAAGAGAACAATTATGTTTTACAGCATGGCAGGTCTGTGTCTAAGGTGAGGTTTGGTCCATCGTGAAGGTCTGCAGCTGTCCCTTTTATTTTGTTGAGGTTTAAAGGGGAACTTAAGTGCTTTAGGTCAATGTTTCACAGACAACCCCAAGTCCCAGGCCAGTCCGTGTACAAAAACAATGCCAGCACCAGCAGCATGCTCCTCACTGCACTGTAACCTACAGTATACTCAGAGGCAAACTACAGATGATGGATGGTTTGCTGGTAATTTCAAAATAAGAGTTTGAATAAGATATCTGAGTTCTGTTTTATTATGGGTGTATTTTGTCATGATGTTTACCGGTAAACTGCACAATGTATGTGATGGATATGATATTGCAAGTGGATTGCAAGTGACAGTATTGGGGACTCACTTTGGAACTCATCTTCCTGAATATTAATGGCTATATTTTGATTCTTTTGCTCATTGCTCACTGCATTTTGCTAATTGATTGTCAACCTATAAACAAGAGACCGTTGAACAGCTAGTTGAGGTGATATGTGTCTGACACCAGTGCAGTGAGTATTCCTCTGTCAGTGACTGACTGCACGGACTAGATGGTTTTTTCCATCTCTGGTAAAAGTGAGTGAGGACCAGCCAGTCTCAGCCGACAGATATTAACCTGGTTGTTCTTCTGAAATGGCCTCAGGATGAAAGCACTACTGTGGTGATTGGGTATGCTCTGAGATCCCTTGTCAAGATATTCGATCATGAGCTCAGAGCTCAATATTTCTTCTGGTGCACCTGAGGTTCAACCTGTGAATACACACAACAATCAACTGTGTGTGTGTGTGTGTGTGTGTGTGTGTGTGTGTGTGTGTGTGTGTGTGTGTGTGTGTGTGTGTGTGTGTGTGTGTGTGTGTGTGTGTGTGTGTGTGTGTGTGTGTGTGTGTGTGTGTGTGTGTGTGTGTGTGCAATTGCTTGTGTTCCTGTTTTAGAATTATTGTTATTGTTCCGTATTTACCAAAGAGAGTCAAATTGATATACTCTCATGAGGCAGATTTGTTATCCGATGGTATAAGCTGCGTTGTTACACTATGTATTAACTGTAAATGAGCTGTATTACTGTAAATGAGCTAACAGCTAACAGGGGAATTGTTTTGGCCATGAAATTCATTAATGAGAGGATCAGGAGAGAGGGAAGTCTGGACACTGTGTATTAAATTATTCCCTGTCTCAGTCTATGTCAAAGGAACATTGTGTCTTAAAAAAAATGAAATCTCACTCATTTGATTACGTTGTTTGGCAAAAAACATTTTCTTTAGAAGAGAACATTGTCTCTGAGAGACTTGTGTCTTACATAAGGCATGGCCGAAACCTCAGATCTGTTTGGCCTTCTCTATCATAATGAATAAGATTATACAGTATGTACAGGGTGGAACTAGATCAACACTCCTTCCATTAGATCCCTTGTGTATACGGGTCAGGCCCTGAGAAAGGCAGAGAGGGCGGGGCTATTCAGAGCAGAGCTGACTCCAAGAATGAGTTGAGGAATAAACCCTGACCATGAAGTTGAACCTGGGGTCAAAACTTCCCCTGCCTGGATCACATGCTATGGGGTATAGGCACACACACACCATGTTTTTCCACTGTCTTCTCTCTCATGCTGCATCAGCTCAGATTTCACAGCTTGGATATAGTGCCTCCAATGTCATTCTAGAAAATTTATCAGTACACTCTTAGAAACACAGGTTCTATCTAGAACCAAAATGGTATCTTTGGCTGTCCCCATAGAATAACCCTTTGAAGAACACTTTTTGGTTCCAAGTAGAGTCAGTTTGGTTCCAGGAAGAACTTTATTGGATCCCATGTAAAATCGTTTCCCCAGAGGGTTCTACATGGAACCCAAAATAGTTCTACCTGGAACCAAAAAGGGTTTAACCTGGAACCAAATAGGGTTATCCTATGGGTACAGCCGAAGAACCGTTTGGGAATCCTTTTGCCTAAAAGTGTAGATAGTATAGCATGAGGTTTAAAGCTGGTGAATGACCTATTACATTCAAAGAGCTGCATTGTCAGCATCACCAGTATGCACTCCGTCTTTACTGTGCCAAAGATACTTTTTTATTTTCTATAAGATAATTGTTTAGGTATGGGTAATGCTCATTGTTGCGTCGTTCTAATTAGGCCTTCAGACCAGAATATGGGTGCAAAGAGCTAACATAGTTTCTTGCAATTTTTCGGACGAGGTCATCCAAAAATCCTTAATCTAAAGTCTGCTTGCCAACACTTCTAAGTAAAGTTCAATACATCTGCACTCTCAAAAAGCCTACCTACAACACATACAACACATAATGCAACACAATAGGTCACCTAATGAGTGGCATCTTGTGAAATGGAAGTGTCGGAGTCCTGCTTCCACTCTTCTCTAATGTAGCCATCGGCTCAACAAAAGACACTTGAAGGTGACTTCTTATCAAATGGTCACACAACGACAATAGATGACACTGCTGTAGGTCTGTCCCTCCAGCCATACTCTGTTTATGACGTTCTTGATGTATTGGACTTGATTACCTTGGAACCCAAATACAAGTCCAGGCAGGATGATTCTGTTCCAAGAAAGCTACAATACAAGCAGAGGTCTCGTAAACCTGGCCCTTTAAAGGAAGGAAGTGTCACTGAAATCAATAAAATCAAACAGAGTGTTTTCCTTGGAGTGTTGTCCTTGGACTGTTTCCCTTGGAGTATTGTCCTTGGTGGAAAAAGTACCCAATTGTCAGACTTGAGTAAACGTAAAGATACCTTTTAATAGAAAATTACTCAAGTAAAAGTGAAAGTCACCAAGTAAATTACTACTTGAGTAAAAATCTAAAAGTATTTGGTTTTAAATATACTTAAATATTAAGAGTAAAAGTATGAATAATTTAAAGCAAACCAGATGGCACAATTTTCTTATTTTTCTTTTTTTTACAGATAGCCAGGGGCACACTCCAACAGTCAGACATCATTTACAAATGATGCATTTAGGTTTAATGAGTCTGCCATATCAGAGGCAGTAGGAATGACCAGGGAGGTTCTGTTGATAAGTGTGTGAATTGGACCATTTTCTGTCCTGCTAAGCATTCAAAATGTAACAAGTACTTTTGGGAGTCAGGGAATTTTTTTTTCTAGTAAATTAAAAGTAGTCAAAAATATAAATAGTAATGTAAAGTACAGATACCCCAAAAAACAACTGTAATTGTGCTTCAAAGTATTTTACACCACTGAGTGCTTTACTTGGTGTGTTTTCCTTGTGTCGTCTAGAGGCCATTTCAGTAGAACGTCTTTGAAGTGCTTCCAATCCCTAGATCCCTATAAAAAAGGTTAGCTTTTTTTAACCTTTTTGTTTTGTTTTACTGAACCCACTGGTCTTTGTTCTTGTTTTATTCTCAATGTATGGACTAACGTATGTTACTTGAAATGTATGTAAATATAATTGGCTTATGCATGATTGAACTACCTTCCACTTGATAAAGGTACTAGATTGGTGGACTCATCGGCAGTTGTGAGATTTCTGTTTTCATTGTGCTTGTGAGCTCTGCTGTGTTCTAAAGAGAATTCCTCATCCAGTGGGTTTAACAGTCCTTTCCCATGTGATATGCCCGTACAGGCTTCCTCAAGAGCCAGTGCTCGGTAGCCCCACCTCCTCAGCGATGGTGCCCGGGGGAGACGGGCGGCTCGCCCACAGCATGCTTGTGCTTCACAGGCATTTGCCCACTTCACCAGCACAGAAGACCCACAGGTAAAGGAAAACACCTGTGATAAACCCCCTAGCAGGAACACACCCGTGATAAACCCCCTAGCAGGAACAAACCTGTGATAAACCCCCTAGCAGGAACACACCTGTGATAAACCCCCTAGCAGGAACACACCTGTGATAAACCCCAGAGCAGGAACACACCTGTGATAAACTCCCTAGCAGGAACACACCTGTGATAAACTCCCTAGCAGGAACACACCTGTGATAAACCCCCTAGCAGGAACACACCTGTGATAAACCCCCTAGCAGGAACACACCTGTGATAAACCCTTGATCAG
The DNA here is from genome assembly GCF_021184085.1 of Oncorhynchus gorbuscha. Lineage (NCBI taxonomy): Eukaryota > Metazoa > Chordata > Actinopteri > Salmoniformes > Salmonidae > Oncorhynchus > Oncorhynchus gorbuscha. The sequence goes on from NC_060176.1 coordinate 68,692,228, forward strand.
GAACACACCTGTGATAAACCCGCTAGCAGGAACACACCTGTGATAAACCCCCTAGCAGGAACACACCTGTGATAAACCCCCTAGCAGGAACACACCTGTGATAAACCCCCTAGCAGGAACACACCTGTGATAAACCCCAGAGCAGGAACACACCTGTGATAAACCCCCTAGCAGGAACACACCTGTAATAAACCCCAGAGCAGGAACACACCTGTGATAAACTCCCTAGCAGGAACACACCTGTGATAAACCCTTGATCAGGAACACACCTGTGATAAACCCGCTAGCAGGAACACACCTGTGATAAACCCCCTAGCAGGAACACACCTGTGATAAACCCCAGAGCAGGAACACACCTGTGATAAACCCCCTAGCAGGAACACACCTGTAATAAACCCCAGAGCAGGAACACACCTGTGATAAACTCCCTAGCAGGAACACACCTGTGATAAACTCCCTAGCAGGAACACACCTGTGATAAACCCCCTAGCAGGAACACACCTGTGATAAACCCCCTAGCAGGAACACACCTGTGATAAACTCCCTAGCAGGAACACACCTGTGATAAACTCCCTAGCAGGAACACACCTGTGATAAACTCCCTAGCAGGAACACACCTGTGATAAACCCGAGAGCAGGAACACACCTGTGATAAACCCCCTAGCAGGAACACACCTGTGATAAACCCCCTAGCAGGAATACACCTGTGATAAACCCCCTAGCAGGAACACACCTGTGATAAACTCCCTAGCAGGAACACACCTGTGATAAACTCCCTAGCAGGAACACACCTGTGATAAACTCCCTAGCAGGAACACACCTGTGATAAACCCCAGAGCAGGAACACACCTGTGATAAACTCCCTAGCAGGAACACATCTGTGATAAACTCCCTAGCAGGAACACACCTGTAATAAACTCCCAAGCAGGAACACACCTGTGCATCACTTATGCAATTTCTGTTTGTCTCACCTGTATCAACCAGTTACAGTTTTATATACATGTACTGTATATGATATAATGTAAAATAGTGTCTGCATTGGGCATTTTTGGTTTCTTATTGTACATGGTTAATACTAACAACAGTATGTTAACATGATTGGAAACATAATCATTCAATTACTTTACATGGAACTGACAATTGAGTCACTGTTAAAACAAAATCGATACAATTCTCCAGAAAACAACACAAAAAACATGACTGGCAGGGTATTCTAGTGAAGCATGGTGGTATCAACTACCTTGTGTTTTTAGGACACCTGATTTTTAATATTCAACCTCTTGGTGGACATTTTCTTTTGTCTTTGCCTGAAAACTGTGTCAACTACAAATAATATTTTCCTATGTCATCATCCCAATGGGCACACACTAGTTGAATCAATGTTTTTCCACACAATTTATATGAAATTACGTTGAACCAACGTGGAATAGATGTTGAATTGACATCTGTTCCCAGTGGGATGTTACAACACAGCCTGAGCTGAGTTCTCTTCCACAGCCCTCAGAGTTCCCATCTGGTGTGTAATTACCTATCATATGCAACTGGTAGAATTTTGATTCAGTAAAACCATATTCATCAACAAAACACTTATCTGACATCTAAATAACAGATAAAACTAGTCATGTGCCTTGATTAAAAGTTTCACCTAATCATTCGTTTGTTGAACTGCGTTTAAACGGGTTGTACAGAACTGAAGCGCTTCTTTCTATTGGCTTGTTAAAGTTCCTGAGGTGTTCATTTGCTATGGAAAGTCCCAATGATAACATGCGATCTGCGGTTCAGAATAGACAAGAGGATGATGGGAACCTCCAGAGGGCATGCAGATGACTTTAACACTTCTCTGTGTTGTGGTGGGTTGACATGTCTCACACACAGCCTGGAGAGGATTTTCTCTCCGAGGACTGAGAATAGTGCAGCATTCCAAACTTGGAAGTACTTTTGTCACCTGAAACCAAACAAAGCCACGGGGAGGGGAGACTACATTACATGCACATGTATAAAAACGACACATGAGAAAGGTCTGCACAAACCAGAAGGTTTAATGTAATGTTTCAGTACTGGGTAAAGCAGATTGGGCGGATGGAAGAGATTATCCTGTGGAATATCTGGGCTGACCTACAGTGCATTCGGAAACTATTCAGACGCCTTGACTTTTTCCACATTTTGTTACGTTACAGCTTTATTCTAAAATTGATTAAATAAACAATTTTCCTTATCAATCTACACATAATACCCTATCATGACAAAACAAAAACAGGTTGTTTGAAATTGACAGAGCATGTCAGAGCAAAACCCAAGCCATGAGGTTGAACAAATTGTCAGCAGAGCTCCGAGATAGGATTGTGTCGAAGCAAAGATCTGGGGAATGGTACCCAAAAATGTCTGTGGCATTGAAGGTCCCCAAGAACACAGTGGCCTCCATCATTCTTAAATGGAAGAAGTTTGGAACCATCAAGAATCTTCCTATAGCTGACCGCACGGCCAAACTGAGCAATCGGGGGAGGTGACCAATAACCCGATGGTCACTCTGACAGAGGTCCAGAGATCCTCTGGGGAAATGGGAGAACCTTCTGGAAGGTCAACCATCTCTGCAGCACTCCACCAATCAGGCCTTTATGGTAGAGTGGCCATAAGGAAGCCACCCCTCAGTATATGGCACATGACAGCCCGTTTGGAGTTTTCCAAAAGTTACCTAAAGGACTCTGACCATGAGAAACAAGATTCTCTGGTCTGATGAAACCAAGGTTGAACTCTTTGGCCTGAATGCTAAGCGCCACGTCTGGAGGAAACCAGGCACCATCCCTATGGTGAAGCATGGTGGTGTCAGAATCATGCTGTGGGGATGTTTTTCAGCGGCAGGGACTGGGAGACTAGTCAGGATCGAGGGAAAGATGAACGAAGCAAAGTACAGAGAGATCCTTGATGAAAATCTGTTCCAGAGCGCTCGGTACCTCAAACTGGGGCGAAGGTTAACCTTCCAATAGGACAACAACCTTAACCACACAGCCTAGACAACGCATGAGTGTCTTCAGGAAAAGTCTCTGAATTTTCTTGAGTGGCCCAGCCAGAGTTCGGACTTGAACCTGTTTGAACATCTCTGGAGAGACCTGACAATAGCTGTGCAGCAACGCTCCCATCCAATTTGACAGAGTTTGAGAGGATCTGCAGAAAAAAATTGAGAAACTCACCAAATACAGGTGTGCCAAGCATGTAGCATCATACCCAAGAAGACTCAAGGTTGTAATCGCTGCCAAAAGTGCTTCAACAAAGTACTGAGTGAAGTGTCAGAATACTTTTTTTTTAATACATTTGCAAAAAAAATTGGACAGAATATTTTTGCTTCTTCATTATGAGGTATTGTGTGTAGATTGATGAAGCAAAAAAACGTTTTAATACATTTTAGAATTAGGCTGTAAAGTAACAACATTTGGAAAAAGTCAAGGTGTCTGAATACTTCACGAATGCACTGTATGATTGGATGGGAGAGGAAGCCAATGGAAGAGGGTTTCTTCCCAGCACTGGGCTTTTCCTGATGATGAGTGCCGCTGCCTGGGCTATAGTGAAAGCAGACTGGCAGCGCGGGGATAGCTTTCTACATGCCTTCACATGTAGTAAGCTACACATGCCTTCATATGTAGAAATCTACACATGCCTTCACATGTAGTAAGCTACACATGCCTTCACATGTAGTAAGCTACACATGCCTTCACATGTAGTAAGCTACACATGCCTTCACATGTAGTAAGCTACACATGCCTTCACATGTAGTAAGCTACACATGCCTTCACATGTAGTAAGCTACACATGCCTTCACATGTAGTAAGCTAGACATGCCTTCACATGTAGTAAGCTACACATGCCTTCACATGTAGAAAGCTACACATGCCTTCACATGTAGTAAGCTACACATGCCTTCACATGTAGTAAGCTACACATGCCTTCACATGTAGAAAGCTACACATGCCTTCACATGTAGAAAGCTACACATGTCTTCACATGTAGAAAGTTACACATGCCTTCACATGTAGAAAGCTACACATGCCTTCACATGTAGAAAGCTACACATGCCTTCACATGTAGTAAGCTACACATGCCTTCACATGTAGAAAGCTACACATGCCTTCATATGTAGTAAGCTACACATGCCTTCACATGTAGTAAGCTACACATGCCTTCACATGTAGTAAGCTACACATGCCTTCACATGTAGTAAGCTACACATGCCTTCACATGTAGAAAGCTACACATGCCTTCACATGTAGAAAGCTACACATGTCTTCACATGTAGAAAGTTACACATGCCTTCACATGTAGAAAGCTACACATGCCTTCACATGTAGAAAGCTACACATGCCTTCACATGTAGAAAGCTACACATGCCTTTTTAGGGAAAAACACATATTTACAGGAGAGGGAGACAAGTAATTTTGTGAGACAGTGTTTCCCCTACATGCATTTAGCAGAGGCTCTCCGTCGCTGCTAAATCGTGGTCGTCACTGCAAAAAGTTACATAAATAATAATCATCAATATTATTATTTGTTTCTATATAATTTTTGGGATGGTAAATAGTTTTCAGTGTAAACTTAAAAGACTAAAAGCAGATATAAAGTATGTAGAAAAGATAGTGGACCTATATATTTTTTATTAAGAGAATATTTGTTAGTTCTCAATCTCCAAAATAACAACTAGACAGTCAGGGAGAATCTAAAATAAAATAAAAATGGCATGGCATTGGGCTCCCATTGATTTTGGCAAAAAGTGTACAATTGCAGGAAATTAGCTTTAAAACAGAAGCATTTTGTCTCTGCGGCCAAGAGGGCCTCTGCAACTGCAGCATTGCCACCCCCCACCCCCACACTAATGTTTCCAAGGGGAAACACTGAGGCAAGTGTATGTGGTATAAGCGGCATATAACAATAGATGTTCTATTGAATTATGTGGGTACAACAACAATTACAGTACAATGTCCCTCTTTAGACTGCTATGGTGATGTCAGGATTCATGTTGTAGTGTCTGTCTGTGCTGCTTACAGCAGAGGATGGTTGGAGGGATGCACGTGCAGTGGAGATGCCTCTACTGTATCTATCCCAGATCTTTATCAGACTCATGTTCATTAGGGCAACACAACGTATTTGTATTTTTTTACTGTTTTGCAACATATTGGATAAGTTCATGTAGTCCCTCCCTATTTTCAGTCCCAGGAGTCATTAGGGACGAATCATGTCACAGTTAAGCTCAATCTCTCCACTGACATTATATCTCTTTCAAAACCATTCACTGGCTGCCATTTCTCCCTTTTAGTACATTATTCAATGAAATAGGTTATTTATCCACATTTCTGGATAAACACATTTCTGGATAAACACATTTTGGATAAACACATTTCCGGATAAACACATTTTGGATAAACACATTTTTGGATAAACACATTTTGGATAAACACATTTCTGCCATGCCCATTTATTCAACTCCTTTTGGGTCCATTAATGTTTTTTTTAGGAACATATCATTAAAGCACCCGTGCATTCTTCGTGATTGTAATAAACCACTGTTTGTGTTTGTATATGTTTGTTTAATGAAAATAACTCCAAAATATATTTTGTGTAGTTTATTTCCCTGAGCCTCCTTTGGCCTTTTAAATGCCCAGTCTTATCATGTGGTCATTAGGAAACAAATTTGAAGATATTTACATACACAGCCCTGATTGGTTGATAGGAGGGCCCACCCCTTACCCAGAAGAACAGTCATTGGTCTAATATAATCAGATCACATTGTGATGGCATGATGTGGGCCAACATGTCCATCCCACCTAAACAGGCTGAAATTCCAGGCATTTTTTTTACCAACAGCTCTTACACAAAAAGAGCATTATGATAATTTTCACTTTTTCAGAATGTTCTTTCGACCTCGTAGTGTGGATTTTAATATTTTTGTGCCAAATCATGATTTTTAACTGCACTGCCTCTTTAATGACTTGCTTTCATAATTTGAGGTATTATGTTGTATGGTATATATTTCAAAACCTTGTCCTCCTGGTTCCCACGACTTAATCAGAATAACTGCTTAAAAACTGATAGTTTAGATTACAGTATAGAGACTAAGGGAGTTGAAGAGGTGATGGTTGCTGATGCTTTTCAAAGTAGGTTATTTCTTCTGCACGTTGATAACTTTCATAGTATGGGTGTAACTACAGCATGTGACTCCATGTCCATATAATGGAGGCAGGTGATAAGGACACCCTCCCACATCACACCCACAGTGGCCTAGTGAAAATACATTTGGACTGAGCGGAGGTTAGTAACGATGACAGTAATGCGGACATTTAGTACATTTCCTTCACAACTCCCTTCAAGTGTTGTTTGTTGGTTGCCACAGGCTTATGTTGTGGACCCCAGGGGATCCTAATAAAATACTAAAATCTTCTTGACATCACATGAGAGATGTTCAGATACTGTACTGAGCTGTACACTGAGAGAGAGGGGGTGGAGTCCTTTATATAGCGATTTCCTTATTGAGCACACACGTCAGGGAAATCAACTTTAAAATAGGGATGGGAATTGCTAGGGACCTCACCATACGATATTATCACAGTACTTAGGTACCGATACGATATCTATTGCGATTCTCACAATTCTATATGTATTGCGTTTATATGTTCCAAACATATTTCTCACCATATGTCTGCTGCAGAGGGAAGTAGAGAGAACCATTCAGAAAACATAATGGAAATAAAATTGCTGAAAACAAATTGTCTCCCCATTTGAAAAGAAGATGGAGGACAAGCTATAAAAGAAAAATACTGGAGTTTTGGTGCAGCTACAGCAAACTACCTCACAAATAATATTGCGATATTCTCAAAACAACACGATACGATATATCGTCAAAAATATATATCGATTTTCCCCTCATCACTACTTTAAAAGTCAAGTCCAGTGGGATGTTGGCGTATTATGTTTTGTTTGACTTCCAGCCTAGACTATACTACATAAAGAAGACAGCACTCTACTTCCTTCCCTCCTTCCCTCCATCCCATCATCCCTCCTAGAATAGCCCATAGCCCCAAGTCCTGGATGCACATTGCCATGAAGTAATGAATTCCTCAATACAGTGTTAACATTAAAATAACAAGACTTGGCATAAATAACTAAATAAATCAGATGTGGGGACTCAGTGACTACATCATTTACTGGTGATCCAGAATGCATAGTTGCCATGGGATCCATTTGCCCACATCATACTGAATCTCTAATGATAGAGGAACGTACTATTAGACTGTCACAGCATTGAATCTGTAGTGTCGTGCAATTACTCTCAAATACGGGTCATTAGATATGTTGCAGTTGTTGCAATTCTATGAAGGTTTTGGTTGCACTTGCAGTTGGTCCCACCATTGCCTTCCCACCCTGACTCTCTGTTTGCCTACCCAGGTTTACGTGTGTGTGCATGTCCTAGCAGCCTAGCGGTTAGAGCACTGGGCCAGTAACCAAAAGGTGTTTGTTTCGGATATACTAGCCAACCAATGTGATTTTTTTTTAATGTGCCCTTGAGCAAGGCACTTACCCATCATTTGCTTCAGGGGTGCTGTACTACTATGGCTGACCCTGTAAAACAACACATTTCACTGCACCTATCGTACTACTATGGCTGACCCTGTAAAACAACACATTTCACTGCACCTATCAGGGGTATGTAATGACTTGTTTTTCTTTACCTGTGCCTACATAGAGTAGTGCTGATTGCAGGCCTATGCGGGACAGACCTGAGTTTAAATAGTATTATTATTTTAAATTGGTTGAGCGTTTGATTGAGCCTACCTGTAAGTGCCAGATGTGCAGACTTTGCACTTCTGGGACATGTCGATTGGTTTCATTTATTCACACATGTGCAGTTGAAGTATTTGAGAAGGACACCAATGCTATTTGCAGCCAGATGTGATGCTGGCAGAGAGCCAGGGCAGTGCCATAGGGGAATGAATACAGAGATGGAGAATAGGATCCAGTTGCTGCACTGCCAGGCATTCACAGGGTCTCACAATTCCAGCTCCCACATCGCCCACACTGAATAACTGGGGAATGTAGTGAGGGTGGGGAAACCCAGCCCAAACCTGTCTGTCACACATGGGCACCATGCCAAGCCGGACAACTCAAACCAACCACAGAATTCTCACAGAAGGACACTCCCAGTTACATAACACTCAGTCTTACTAAAAAGGACCAGGGACACTCTAGCTTGTAAACTCTCTTAACACAGTGATTTATGTGACCAAAGTTCATGTTGACACAAATGACATTTATGCTGTTTGTCTACCCATGTTTTATTGTTTTTGTAAAGCTCATGTGTTTTTTATGTTGGTGTGTATAGCATTTGTGCCATGAATTCAACAAATGTAACAGAGCCTATTAAATGAACTTTGAATTGAGGTGTTGACATTTCTATTTGATGGACTGGCATTGCAATAGGTTTGGACTGGTTGGTTTATGCAGTACAAATGGTAGTTTTATTAACTACAGGCTAAATTGATACTCCGAGTATGTATAATAAATGTGTCAATGTATTGTTCTAAGATTACACACACATATAGATTTGCCTTTCACTAAATCCTGCTTAAGAATGTTTAAAATCAGGGATGGTCAACTGGCAGCCCACAACCCTCTTTTGAAGGCCCTCGGATAAAAAAAAATTAAAACATGTTTTTTTTTAATTGAGGGGGGGTTCTCAGTCGTGTTCTCAATTTGCTGTTCCGAGTTCAAATAATAGAATCCACAAGGTGCAATTTCGAAACTTGGTTGTGCGTCACAGTTTTTCCTCTTGTTATGTCAGTCACTGATAGCAGGTCAATTAGCCAATTTTTTAGATTGCTAAATTTGTTTAGAGCCAGTTACAGTATATATTTACCCTGTTATCATTGTCAAATTACCGGCAGGGGGCCTCCCATTGATTTTGTTGGTCAGTATCACTCAGATATCCCTTTAAAAGCTCTCGGATAAATACAATGAAATAAACCAATTAATATTATTATTAAAACATTTATGGGGGAAAATTATTTTTGTCAATCTCACGCAAACATTTTACACCACACAGATAATATAATGTTGAAAGTGTAGCCCTGTCCTTACCTGTCCGCTTGTCTGCTTTTCTCAGAAGGTGTCTCATTCCACATAGTTCAGTCTTTCTGTGGCAGGTAATACTATCCTGTACAGGAGGCTAGTTGAAGTGGGCAGTCTCCTATTCTGTTGTTGGATATATGGAGGGAAATCCTTCAGAAGGCTTTAGAATGATTTTACACAACTAGCTCAGCACACACTTTACGCTAATTTCCCCCTTGCGTATCAGCAATGTACGGCTTTGAATATACATTTCAGACCAGATTTAAAATACAGAAACCATTTGAGCCCTGTGTATTCATGGGATCAAATAATATGAGTGGATTCATGTTTGTTATACAATAGAATGTTTAATTAAATGTTGGTTCAACAGCATGTCCACCCGAAGAGGGCTGCTTTGAATTTAGCGACACTGATGACAATATGTTGGAGATGTGTGTGTGTCAGGTGTAAATCAACCTTGTTCCTGTCCTCCCTCTCTCTCACAGATTCCTCCGGTCAGCTGTCCTCACCATCGCTCCGCTCACACCACGCCCATAGGGGAATGGGTGCTCACCGATTGCACCCATCTCTGCTCATCCCATCGTCTGTGAGCTCCTCAGGACCTCCACACTCACCCATCTGCACCGTGAGCTCGCCCATCACCAGCTTGGCTTTGCCCTTTTCTGTCAGCAGCCGTCCAGCGGGACACCACTCTACCTCCTCCAGCATGGGCTTCAGCCCGCAGGTAAGGCCTCCAACGCAACCTACAACCCCCAGACACCACACTCAATCACCTGCTCCTTGGACTTGGTTTTCCTTCCTTAGTTGGGGTCTTGAGAAGAGCTGACTAGGTGTATGGCTGGCCTGCTAGGTTTCCATTATAGATTCAGCGAAACCAAATGTTGCCAATTGAAACTCTTTACAAGCTCGTCTGTAAGGATTCATGATGGCAACATGTGCGTTGTGTAAAAGAACGGCCAAATGTGAGGATAACCTTTTCACAAACCACAAGCTGAGGCCTGGGTGCTTTTATGTGAAACTGAGAAATGCCAGGGTTGCCCATTTTATATTTGAAAAGGTCTCACAAGGTTTTGTGGCATGCAAATTCATATGATATTGTAATGGGCTTGACAACTGGATTAAAAGGCTTTTTGTTTCTAGATGGTCATTTTCTATTTTTCTTCCGTGCAATCAACTAAACCCCGAGTTATTCCTATTGAAGAATAGTTGAACAGAACATAGAGCTACATTTAGATATCTTTTTCCACTTAAGCTGATGTACTGTACTGTTGCATAACACAGAGCTCTGTGCTATACTGTACTAGTGCATACAGTAGCATTAGGTTGTTAGCACAATACACTGTTCTGATGGCCTTCTCTGCCTGTGCAAATAGGAAGTTTATCATCAGCTTGTACTTCACTGTTACTTATTAAAGGCCTGGAAGCTTTTTCATTGTAAAACATTTCTTATGATACGTATTTATATAGAGGACTCTTCTTCTTGAAGTTGTTATGGAAAATGCCAATGTTTGTCATTTAACTTCAATAATGAATTAAGTCTTAAATCTGATGTCATGTTTTATACTGAAATTTGTCATGTTCTGACCTTAGTTCCTTTGTTTTGTCTTTGTTTTAGTATGGTTAGGGCGTGAGTTGGGATGGGCAGTCCATGTTCTTTTTTTCTATGATTTGGGATTTCTGTGTTTGGCCTGGTATGGTTCTCAATCATTGTCCCTGATTGAGAACCATACTTAGGTAGCCTGTTTTCACCCTTGATTTGTGGGTGATTCTTTTTCCGTTTCAGTGTTTGCACCATTCGGGACTGTTTCGGTTTTCATTTGGATTCTCTTGTTCTTTTGTATTTTGTATTCCTTTTCCATTAAATGACATTATGGATACGTACCGCGCTGCATTTTGGTCCTCCGATCCTTCCTACTACTCCTCCTCAGAGGAGGAAGAAGAAACCCGTTACAAAATTGTATAGTCTACTTGTGTTATTATTGTAATTTTGGTCTCCAGGACCTGGGTTATGTTTTGCAGGCTGTATATGGGTTATGTTTTGCAGGCTGTATATGGGTTATGTTATTGTGGTCTAACTCAGTCACTGTTAAAATAAACTTCTAAGGTCAAAGTTGGATGACATCACTCTGACCATGCCGGAATGGGGAACAATATATGTAATGTACTGTATGTGCTGTAGCGGAGACCAGGGTTGGTTGTCTCAGGAGTTGGTTGTCACATGGAATGTGGTGTTGGTTGTTACAATCAACTCCATTATAATAAAAAAAATGTGTGGTTGGTTGTGGGTAATTTCAAGGTAACAGAATTACATCATGGGTCCCTGATCTCTGCTAAACATAAATGCATTATTATTGATGTCATTCTCTTCATGGTGATGTATGCTGAATAGGTACACAAGGTACAAAAATGTAGAATCCTCCTTTTCATGTTTGGATGTTATTCTACACACTGGCTATTATTCTAATGAGCTCTGCCCCCAAACAAGACCAAATTTGGTTGGTATGGACTGGACCAAATCTGTACCAATCATAGATGTCTATGTTTCACAGGTTTGGACATCACAGTAAAGCATCATAGATCATAGTACGGTAGAGTAGAGTTCAGAACAGTATAGTAAAGTACAATACAGTAAATTACATTGCACTCTACTCTACTGTACTGTACTGAACTCTACTCTACATTACTCTACTCTAATGTACTGAACTATACTCTAGTCTACTGTACTGTACTTTAGTCTACTGTACTGAACTATATTCTACTGTACTGTACTTTACTGAACTCTAGTTGACTGAAATGTACTGTCCTCTAAGGTAAAGTACTGTTCTTTAATGTATTGAACTCTACTCTACTGTACTGAACTCTACTGTAGTGTACTCTATAGAACTCTGCTCTACTGTACTGAACTATACTTTTAAGTACAGTACTGCTCTTTACTGTATTTAACTCTACTCTACTGTATTTAACTGAACTCTACTGTACTGTGCTGTACTGAACTCTATTCTACTCTACTGTACAGTACTGAACTCTACTGTACTGTACTCTAAGGTACAGTACTGTTCTTTACTGTATTGAACTCTACTGTACTATACTCTACTGTACTGTACTTTAGAGAACTCTGCTCTACTGTACTGTATTTATCTGAACTCTACTGAGCTACACTGTACTGTACAGTACTGTACTTAACTGTAGTCTAATGTACTGAACTATACTTTAAAGTACAGTACTTTTTACTGTATTGAACTCAACTAAACTGAACTCTACTCTACTGTACTGAACTCTACTCTACTGTACTATACTTTACAGAACTCTCCTCTACTGTATTTAACTGAACTCTACTGTACTCCACTGAGCTACACTCTACTGTACTGTTCAGTTCTGTACTTAACTCTAGTCCACTGTACTGTACTGAACTATACTTTAAAGTGCAATACTGTTCTTTACTGTATTGAACTCTACTGTACAGTTCTGTACTTTAGTCTACTGTACTCTACTCTACTGTACTCTACGGTAGTGTACTTTACTCTACGGTACTGTACTTTACTTTACTCTTCTGTACTCTACTGTACTGTACTGTACTTTACTCTACTGTACTCGACAGTACTGCAATCTACTCTACAGTTCTGTACTTTAGTCTAGTCTACTGTACTGTACTGAACTCTACTCTACTCTACTGAACTATGCTATACTCTACTGTACTCTAGTCTACTCGTACTGTACGACACTCTACTGTACTCGACAGTACTGCAATCTACTCTACAGTTCTGTACTTTAGTCTAGTCTACTGTACTGTACTATACTTTACTTTATTCTAGTCTTCTTTATTGTACTGTAATGTACTGTAAATAAAAGGTTAAATACAAAATAAAATACTGTAGTCTTCTGTACTGTACATTACTGAACTCTACTCTACAGTACTGTACTGAACTCTAGTCTACTGAACTCTACTGTACTCTACAATACAGTGCTTTACTCTAGTCTACTGTACTGTACTGAACTCTACTCTACTGAACTATGCTATACTCTACTGTACTCTAGTCTACTCGTACTGTACGACACTCTACTGTACTCGACAGTACTGCAATCTACTCTACAGTTCTGTACTTTAGTCTAGTCTACTGTACTGTACTATACTTTACTTTATTCTAGTCTTCTTTATTGTACTGTAATGTACTGTAAATAAAAGGTTAAATACAAAATAAAATACTCTAGTCTTCTGTACTGTACATTACTGAACTCTACTCTACAGTACTGTACTGAACTCTAGTCTACTGAACTCTACTGTACTCTACAATACAGTGCTTTACTCTAGTCTACTGTACTGTACTGAACTCTACTCTACTGAACTATGCTATACTCTACTGTACTCTAGTCTACTCGTACTGTACGACACTCTACTGTACTCTACTCATCTCTACTCTACTGAATTGTACTCTACTCTACCCTACTCCGCTGTACTCTACTGAACTGTACTCTACTCGAGTCTACTCTACTCTACTGTACTGAACTAACCATACTCTACTTTTTTAAGACTACTTTTCTAAGACCCCTTTTCTATCTGTTTGACCAGAAATCAAAGCCTTTGCTTATTCCTAATTTGCAGGATGGAAAATGGTTCAATCATTTATATATGCTTTAACATTTAAAAAATAAATACAGTTTAGTCAGAAGTCTACATACACCTTAGCCAAATACATTTAAACTCAGTTTTTCACAATTTTTGACATTTAATCCTTGTAAAAATTCCCTGTTTTAGATAAGTTAGGATCACCACTTTATTTTGATAATGTGAAATGTCAGAATAATAGAGAACAATTTATTTAAGCTTGTATTTCTTTAATCACATTCCCAGTGGGTCAGAAGTTTACATACACTCAATTAGTATTTGGTAGCATTGCCTTTTAAATTGTTTAACTTGGGTCAAATGTTTCGGGTAGCCTTCCACAAGCTTCCAACAATAAGTTGGGTGAAATTTGGCCCATTCCTCCTGACAGAGCTGGTGTAACTGAGTCAGGTTTGTGGGCCTCCTTGCTCGCACACAATTTTTCAGTTCTGCCCACAAATTTTCTACAGGATTGAGGTCAGAGCTTTGTGATGGCCACTCCAATACCTTGACTTTGTTATCCTTGAGCCATTTTGCCATAACTTTTAATGGCATTTCAAACCAAAACCTTGGTCTTTCTCCTAATAATGAAAATAGTCTTGTAAGATATAATGGTGCTGAGAAATACATACAAGAGTAAAAAGTGTGCCAACCAACCCTGGTCCCCCTAACAACCAACCCCGGTCTCCTCTGAGTGTTTTATTTACTGTTATATTTACGGTCATCACATAATATCATATAGGCCTAATTGTATACATTTATGTGACATATAAAGGACTCATTTAGATCCTCAACCATGGGGCTTTCCAACGGTATTGTCTACTCACTACCACTAATATAACAGACCCTGTGGTTAATTAAAATTGGAGCTGGTATGCATGGAAACAATATATTTTTGGGGGACATATATACAGTGTGACCAATTTGGCTTCTGAATTGAGAGGGTGTGTATATTAAACCTGCAGATTTGTTCTTGTTGGCTTCATTGTCAGCTCTGTGGGTCGTCTGGTCTGTATCTCATACAGACTCATTATCCCCGTCAGAGGCTTTGACCCCTGACACCTATGATTTGAGTCTGCCACATGGGTTGAATGCTCTTTATTAGCCACCTAAATGGGCTTAGCAGACGTCTGTCAGAGAGGAAACTAGCGACAGTTGAAAGCAGCAACAGCTTGACCACGTGGTGTATGTCCAGATCTAAGTTACAACACTATATAGTGGCCCACGGTGAACCCTCCTCTCCCAATGTGTGAAGGTGAAGTTAGAACACTATATAGTGGCCCATGGTGAACCCTCCTCTCCCAATGTGTGAGGGTGAAGTTAGAACACTATATAGTGGCCCATGGTGAACCCTCCTCTCCCAATGTGTGAAGGTGAAGTTAGAACACTATATAGTGGCCCATGGTGAACCCTCCTCTCCCAATGTGTGAAGGTGAAGTTAGAACACTATATAGTGGCCCACGGTGAACCCTCCTCTCCCAATGTGTGAAGGTGAAGTTAGAACACTATATAGTGGCCCATGGTGAACCCTCCTCTCCCAATGTGTGAAGGTGAAGTTAGAACACTATATAGTGGCCCATGGTGAACCCTCCTCTCCCAATGTGTGAAGGTGAAGTTAGAACACTATATAGTGGCCCATGGTGAACTCTCCTCTCCCAATGTGTGAAGGTGGAGTTAGAACACTATATAGTGGCCCACGGTGAACCCTCCTCTCCCAATGTGTGAAGGTGAAGTTAGAACACTATATAGTGGCCCACGGTGAACCCTCCTCTCCCAATATGTGAAGGTGAAGTTAGAACACTATATAGTGGCCCACGGTGAACCCTCCTCTCCCAATGTGTGAAGGTGAAGTTAGAACACTATATAGTGGCCCATGGTGAACCCTCCTCTCCCAATGTGTGAGGGTGAAGTTAGAACACTATATAGTGGCCCATGGTGAACCCTCCTCTCCCAATGTGTGAAGGTGAAGTTAGAACACTATATAGTGGCCCATGGTGAACCCTCCTCTCCCAATGTGTGAAGGTGAAGTTAGAACACTATATAGTGGCCCACGGTGAACCCTCCTCTCCCAATGTGTGAAGGTGAAGTTAGAACACTATATAGTGGCCCATGGTGAACCCTCCTCTCCCAATGTGTGAAGGTGAAGTTAGAACACTATATAGTGGCCCATGGTGAACCCTCCTCTCCCAATGTGTGAAGGTAAAGTTAGAACACTATATAGTGGCCCATGGTGAACTCTCCTCTCCCAATGTGTGAAGGTGAAGTTAGAACACTATATAGTGGCCCATGGTGAACCCTCCTCTCCCAATGTGTGAAGGTGAAGTTAGAACACTATATGGTGGCCCATGGTGAACTCTCCTCTCCCAATGTGTGAAGGTGAAGTTAGAACACTATATGGTGGCCCATGGTGAACCCTCCTCTCCCAATGTGTGAAGGTGAAGTTAGAACACTATATAGTGGCCCATGGTGAACCCTCCTCTCCCAATGTGTGAAGGTGAAGTTAGAACACTATATAGTGGCCCATGGTGAACCCTCCTCTCCCAATGTGTGAAGGTGAAGTTAGAACACTATATAGTGGCCCATGGTGAACTCTCCTCTCCCAATGTGTGAAGGTGAAGTTAGAACACTATATAGTGGCCCATGGTGAACTCTCCTCTCCCAATGTGTGAAGGTGGAGTTAGAACACTATATAGTGGCCCACGGTGAACCCTCCTCTCCCAATGTGTGAAGGTGAAGTTAGAACACTATATAGTGGCCCACGGTGAACCCTCCTCTCCCAATATGTGAAGGTGAAGTTAGAACACTATATAGTGGCCCACGGTGAACCCTCCTCTCCCAATGTGTGAAGGTGAAGTTAGAACACTATATAGTGGCCCATGGTGAACCCTCCTCTCCCAATGTGTGAGGGTGAAGTTAGAACACTATATAGTGGCCCATGGTGAACCCTCCTCTCCCAATGTGTGAAGGTGAAGTTAGAACACTATATAGTGGCCCATGGTGAACCCTCCTCTCCCAATGTGTGAAGGTGAAGTTAGAACACTATATAGTGGCCCACGGTGAACCCTCCTCTCCCAATGTGTGAAGGTGAAGTTAGAACACTATATAGTGGCCCATGGTGAACCCTCCTCTCCCAATGTGTGAAGGTGAAGTTAGAACACTATATAGTGGCCCATGGTGAACCCTCCTCTCCCAATGTGTGAAGGTAAAGTTAGAACACTATATAGTGGCCCATGGTGAACTCTCCTCTCCCAATGTGTGAAGGTGAAGTTAGAACACTATATAGTGGCCCATGGTGAACCCTCCTCTCCCAATGTGTGAAGGTGAAGTTAGAACACTATATGGTGGCCCATGGTGAACTCTCCTCTCCCAATGTGTGAAGGTGAAGTTAGAACACTATATGGTGGCCCATGGTGAACCCTCCTCTCCCAATGTGTGAAGGTGAAGTTAGAACACTATATAGTGGCCCATGGTGAACCCTCCTCTCCCAATGTGTGAAGGTGAAGTTAGAACACTATATAGTGGCCCATGGTGAACTCTCCTCTCCCAATGTGTGAAGGTGAAGTTAGAACACTATATAGTGGCCCATGGTGAACTCTCCTCTCCCAATGTGTGAAGGTGGAGTTAGAACACTATATAGTGGCCCACGGTGAACCCTCCTCTCCCAATGTGTGAAGGTGAAGTTAGAACACTATATAGTGGCCCACGGTGAACCCTCCTCTCCCAATATGTGAAGGTGAAGTTAGAACACTATATAGTGGCCCACGGTGAACCCTCCTCTCCCAATGTGTGAAGGTGAAGTTAGAACACTATATAGTGGCCCATGGTGAACCCTCCTCTCCCAATGTGTGAGGGTGAAGTTAGAACACTATATAGTGGCCCATGGTGAACCCTCCTCTCCCAATGTGTGAAGGTGAAGTTAGAACACTATATAGTGGCCCATGGTGAACCCTCCTCTCCCAATGTGTGAAGGTGAAGTTAGAACACTATATAGTGGCCCACGGTGAACCCTCCTCTCCCAATGTGTGAAGGTGAAGTTAGAACACTATATAGTGGCCCATGGTGAACCCTCCTCTCCCAATGTGTGAAGGTGAAGTTAGAACACTATATAGTGGCCCATGGTGAACCCTCCTCTCCCAATGTGTGAAGGTAAAGTTAGAACACTATATAGTGGCCCATGGTGAACTCTCCTCTCCCAATGTGTGAAGGTGAAGTTAGAACACTATATAGTGGCCCATGGTGAACCCTCCTCTCCCAATGTGTGAAGGTGAAGTTAGAACACTATATGGTGGCCCATGGTGAACTCTCCTCTCCCAATGTGTGAAGGTGAAGTTAGAACACTATATGGTGGCCCATGGTGAACCCTCCTCTCCCAATGTGTGAAGGTGAAGTTAGAACACTATATAGTGGCCCATGGTGAACCCTCCTCTCCCAATGTGTGAAGGTGAAGTTAGAACACTATATAGTGGCCCATGGTGAACTCTCCTCTCCCAATGTGTGAAGGTGAAGTTAGAAACTTTCAGAGGAAGGATGAGTAGTTGCATCATATAAACCACGAGCAGGGCTGTGGTGAGGCATACAGTCTAGTGTGTACAGGACAGTGAATTTAGAAAGACCCTGCGGTCCCAGTCCCAGCCTTTGGGTGCGTCTGAAATGTACTGCATTATGGACCCTGATAAAAGGTAGTGAGTGCACTGAATAGGGAATAGAGTGCCATTTCAGAGGCTGTCTCAGTCTACCTCCAACACTACGCCAGAGGAGTTGGTTAACTAGCTTCTCCATGGCAGCCAGATGGAGAGTGACCGACATGTACAGATCTCTGACTTGGCCCCAGAAGACAACCTCGTCCCTGTGGTCCATATGAAATAAACAACATACATGGTTTCAGTTTCTTTAACACTGAGCCTCTGCCGATGACCTTCTATCTACGTTTTCATTAGATTTCCAGTGTATACACGCACAAACAAAGCACTTCAATTTTCTATGGGATTGAGGTCAGGGATTTGTGATGGCCACTCCAATACCTTGACTTTGTTGTCCTTGAGCCATTTTGCCACAACTTTGGAAGTATGCTGTGTCCCCATGTGCAGTTGCAAACCGTAGTCAGGCTTTTTTATGGCGGTTTTGGAGCAGTGGCTTCTTCCTTGCTGAGCGGCCTTTCAGGTTATATCGTTATAGGACTTGTTTTTCTGTAGTTATAGATACTTTTGTACCTGCATCCTCCAGCATCTTCACAAGGTCCTTACACGCACAAACAAAGCACTTCAATATGTCCAACCTCTCCCCCAAAACCCAAGACATTTGAAAACAAATGTCCATATTTGGCATCTAAGGTCTAAGAGGAGGCCTGAATAAACCCTCATTACAAAGATTTGAGTTGGGTTTATGTATGTGGTTGTTCTTTCTACCTGTTAGGGTTGGACTCATATTCCTCATATTGTTCTCCAGTCTAAAATTAGGATGTTGGCAACGTGGGGATGCAATGTGAATCACCACAACACAGTTTTGTCTAAAGGGTGTCTGTTGATCACTGTGGTACAAGATCTCAAGACTGTGTGTGTGTGTGTGTCCGCGAAGAATGAGAGAGATGAGTGTCTTTGTCTCCACTTTGACAGTCTAATCCTCTTGTCTTTCTGTTCTCTTTGTTGCTTGTTTCCAGCTCAGCTTCCCAGTGATCCCCAGTAGCAGCATCATTATCAGCACAGAGGACATCAAACCCCCACTGGGCCAAAACAGAGTGCTAAAGGTTCCTGCTCAGCCCACATGCACCTGTCTCTCCTTTAACAAACACATCTGTGCCATCTGTGGAGACCGCGCCTCAGGTCAGCACCCCAAACGTCCCCACAACAGCCCCACAACGTCTCCCTGATCCCCAATACAGGGCCCTACAGGCTGGGGGGTCCCTCATCTCAAAATGCGGATCATTGTCATTCTACTGTACAAGCATGAAGGGAAGAACTAAACCGTTGTATGTATTGTTCTGGCAGGTAAACACTATGGAGTATATAGCTGTGAAGGTTGCAAGGGCTTCTTCAAGAGAACAGTGAGGAAAGAGCTGACGTATACCTGTCGAGACAACAAGGACTGTCTGATTGACAAGCGCCAACGCAACCGGTGTCAGTACTGCCGCTACCAGAAGTGTCTGGCCATGGGCATGAAGAGAGAAGGTATGCTCCAGGAAATGAGCTGAAAGAGTGAGCACAGACAGACACTCATGTGAAACCAACATCAGAGTGCTGCTTTGCTTCCTCCACTGTCCCTGTCCCCTCGCAAACACACGCGACTGACTTCCTCCACAATGTACCAACCAAAAGGGTATCCTACGAAGCAGGTTTGAGGAGATTGAGAGGTAGCATTGATCAACTCTGAGTTCAACTCGGGATAGCCAGTCATGTACTGTACATATTTGTCAGGTAGATGTCTATGGCAATGAATCCTTAAGAACTAACTTGATCCAGGGAAGGCTCCATTTACTCCATTTATCCTGAATGAAGTGTCTGAAACACAGGTTGAGGACCAATGAAATCAGATTCCCTCTCTATCTCAAAGATTACGACATCATCCCCTTCATTTGATGAAGAAGACTGATATAAATATTTTATTCATCAAATGCTTTAAAAAATTGTTATTAATCAAATGCTTTTTTGTGTGTTAATTTTTTTTTTTAAAGTGACTTGCCCATGGATTGATGTTTCAGCATTGTCTCATTGAAGAGTTCGACATTTAACTAGCCACGTGCGACATGCACGCGCAGTTACAAGCCTGCTAGAACTTGCAGCAGGTGGATGAGCAATATCCACCGTCATAGTACGGATGAAAACTGAGCTGAACTGTGAAGCTAATGGAATTAGCTTTAGAAAACCCTGAGTAGATTTAGCTTGCTCCATAGGATACTCCTCTGCTGTGCTCCCGAATAGGAACCCACCACACACACACACACACACACACACACACACACACACACACACACACACACACACACACACACACACACACACACACACACACACACACACACACACACACACACACACACACACACACACACACACACACACACACACACACACACACACACACACACACACAGCATACTATAGGGTACACCATCTATCAGAACAGTGTCTATGGTACACCATCTGTCACCACAGTGTCTAGGATACACCATCTGTCACCACAGTGCCTAGGATACACCGTGTTACCACAGTGTCTAGGGTACACCTTCTGTCACCACATTGTCTAGGGTACACCTTCTGTCACCACATTGTCTGGGATACACCATCTGTCACCACATTGTCTGGGATACACCATCTGTCACCACAGTGTCTAGGGTACACCTTCTGTCACCACAGTGTCTAGGATACACCGTCTGTCACCACAGTGTCTAGGGTACACCTTCTGTCACCACAGTGTCTAGAGTACACCGTCTGTCACCACAATGTCTAGGGTACACTGTCTGTCACCACAGTGTCTAGGATACACCGTCTGTCACCACAGTGTCTAGGGTCCACCTTCTGTCACCACAGTGTCTAGGGTACACCTTCTGTCACCACAGTGTCTAGGGTACACCTTCTGTCACCACAGTGTCTAGGGTACACCTTCTGTCACCACAGTGTCTAGGGTACACCTTCTGTCACCACAGTGTCTAGGATATACCGTCACCACGGTGTCTAGGGTTCAGTGTCTGTCAGCAGAGTTCCTGTATCTACCCTCAGGGCATGGCTCGTGAAGAAATGAGCTCTCGTTGTGGAATACGGACACTTTCCCTGCTTATTGTACTGTTTATCATGTTTGATGTTTAATTGGATCTTAGCCAATAGTTTCATATACTGAGACACCACTGATTAACACTTTGGTCCCATTGTAAACAAAATATAACTTTTAAAGCTTACTGAACCCTTCATAAACTCTTCATGAGGCCATTCATATCAAATGTCATGCTATAAAAGGAGATCTTCACCTTGGTGGAGTAGGCTAAGAGCATTCCCCACTTCTCTGAGCTAGCCCTGGACAGTGTTGTATGAGGCTGGCTATAACAGAAGCTACATTCAATGCTTTCACCCCAGCTGTGCAGGACGAGCGCCAGAGAGCCAAGGAGAGGCGCGAGAGTGAGGCGGACTCGTTAGGTTGTGCTAATGAAGACATGCCTGTGGAGAGGATAGAGGAGGCGGAGCTCGCTGTGGAGCTAAAGACCAAGACATGCATCAAGGGGAGCCTGGGCGTGCCCACCAACTCAGTGAGTTCACTGCACACTATATAACTTATTACTGATCCCTTACTATACTCTATGACTATATAGTAGCATACACTGTATATCACATACTGGCAAAACAACCTCATTCCCCCATCATATGCTAACTGCCTAGGGGGAGGTATAGCTGAGACACAAGCTGAATGTTCTTCAAATTTGCTTTAGAAACCACCACAGAAAAGTCCCCTTGGTAGAGGCCATATTTAACTCAAGCTCATTGTATCCCTCTAGCTCAGGTCTCTGAACTCTTGACCCCCTGACTTCCACTCTGTCTCCCCAGCCCAACGACCCTGTGACCAATATATGCCAGGCAACAGACAAGCAGCTCTTTAACTTGGTGGAGTGGGCCAAGATGATCCCCCACTTCTCAGAGCTGGTCCTGGACGACCAGGTCATCCTCCTAAGAGCAGGTATCGTCTGATCTCATCTGCTGTGGTCAATCCTGTAAGGGGAAATCAAAACTGAGCAGCTCTGACAACTAGGATTTACTCGCCTTTTACTTGATGGCCCACCATTTACCAAGGCCATATTCATTAGGCTCCAAACGGACCTGAACAAGGAGGGGATGTTTGAACTTATCCAATAAGAAATGCTCATTTACATTTGCCATAGGAAAATGTTTTGTAACGTTTCCCATTGCATGCCTTAATGAATATGACCCAGTTAGATGTTTCCCTCTCTACCCCTCAGGGTGGAATGAGCTCCTCATAGCTTCTTTCTCCCATCGCTCCATCACTGTGAACGACAGCATTCTGCTGGCAAACGGACTCCAACTGCACCGCAACAGCGCCCACAGTGCAGGGGTGGGGTCCATCTTTGACAGGTAAACACTAACAGCCTGGCTCACAGATCCTCATCATCACAGTTAGTCATTTCATTGGTACCATTGGATACTTGTATAATCTACCTTATAGTGGATTGAGTACTATCATATAATTACAGTTAAAGTAAGATTTAAAGTGTTACTGTTCACAAACTCAATTTTCCTCAAAATTCCTGATAAATATTCCATGGGTTCAAGCTCATTACATGCTCATTGCTCATTGCCTTATTATCGCAAAATCTGGCCTAATTTTGCTTGCATGCTCTCGAATCCAAACCTTTTGAGAAGGTTTGATGTAGGATCATGAATATTTCCCTCAGATTTCATCTGACATGCAACATTTTGTACATTTGTGATGCTTGCAGAGTGATGAATTAATCTATGAATATTTTGTCTCTGAAGAGTTGTTGGGGCAATGAATTCTAAACAGCGATACATCCAAGGCTATCAGAGGAATGTTGTCAGTATATTAAAGTAGCTTGTTTTACCTGCACAGAGTGCTGACTGAGCTTGTGTCGAAAATGCGAGACATGCAGATGGACAAGTCTGAGTTAGGGTGCCTTCGAGCCATCGTTCTCTTCAACCCAGGTAGGTCTACTGTACATCACACACTCCATCCTGGATAGCAACTCATCAAGCTGTACTGTACATGAATGGCACAAAGACTGTTATTTCAGGCCTATTCTTAGTCGAGGTTGTTTTGTGTTGTTTACATACAGTAGTAATACTGATATAGTACTGTATATACCTGTTCAATGCATATTCATTTGTAAATGTGAAGGGGAGGAATTTGAAGACAGTATGATAGTGTTACAGAGCACTATATAAAATATATAAAGCACTATATAAAATATATAAAGCACTATATAAAATATATAAAGCACTATATAATAATATATAAAGCACTATATAATAATATATAAAGCACCATATAAAATATATAAAGCACCATATGAAATGAGGTGAATAGAGCAGGGTTATATTTCATGTTTATTCACCACACCAACATCCTAGTATAAACCAGGCTCTCTCTAATACAAGTCCAGTAGCCGTGTGTGTGTGTGTGTGTGTGTGTGTGTGTGTGTGTGTGTGTGTGTGTGTGTGTGTGTGTGTGTGTGTGTGTGTGTGTGTGTGTGTGTGTGTGTGTGTGTGTGTGTGTGTGTGTGTGTGTGTGTGTGTGTGTGTGTGTGTGTGTGTGTGTGTGTGTGTAACGGCGTTCGTCTGTTGAATGAAGAAAGTCGGACCGAAATGCAGCGTGTAGGTTACTCATGACTTTAATGAACAGAATAGCGATACATGAAATAACTGAAATACAAAAACAACAGAACGGAACGTGAAACTAATTACAGCCTATCTGGTGACTACAACACAGAGACAGGAACAAACACCCACAAAATACAAAGCGAAAGTCAGGCTGCCTAAATACGGTTCCCAATCAGAGACAACGCTAAGCACCTGACTCCAATTGAGAACCGCCTCAGGCAGCCAAGCCTAACTAGACACACCCCTAATCATACACAATCCCAATGCTAATAAAACCCCAATACGAAACACAACATATAAACCCATGTCACACCCTGGCCTACCCAAACATATAACAAAAACACAAAATACAATGACCAAGGCGTGACAGTGTGTGCATGCACGTTTATATGAAGTAAATGCCTGGTCTCTGTTTAACACATTTTAATCAGGTTGTTAAGAGGAATATATTTTGATGGCCTACTTTCCAAATGTAGTGTGATGTAAAGCCTGAACCACTTTAATGTTTTGCTTTCCTCCTAAACTATCAACAATACGGTGCATTCAGAAAGTATTCAGATCCCTTGATTTTTTCCACATTTTGTTATTTTACAGCCTTATTCTAAAATGGATTTAACAAATGTTTTTCCTCTTCAATCAAAATACCCCATAATGACAAACTGAAAGCAGGTTTTTAGACATTTTTGCAAATGTATTAAAAATAAAAAACAGAAATACCATATTTACATAAGTATTCAGACACTTTGATATGAGACTCGAAATTGAACTCGGGTGCTTCCTGTTTCCATTGATCATCCTTGAGATGTTTCTACAACTTGATTGGAGTCCATCTTTGGTAAATTCAATTGATTGGACATGATTTGGAAAGGCACACACCTGTCAACATAAGGTCCCACAGTTGCCAGTGCATGTCAGAGCTAAAAAACAAAGTGATGAGGTCGAAGGAATTAGAGCTCCGTAGAGCTCCGAGACAGGATTGTGTCGAGGCACACATCTGGGAAAGGGTACCAAAACATTTCAGCAGCATTGGAGGTCCCCAAGAACACAATGACCTCCATCATTCTTAAATGGAAGAAGTTTGGAACCACCAACACTCTTCTTAGAGCTGATTAATCGGGGGAGAAGGGCCTTGGTCAGGGAGGTGACCAAGAACTCAATGGTCGCTCTGACAGAGCTCCAGAGTTCCTCTGTGGAGATGGGAGAACCTTCCAGAAGGACAACCATCTTTGCAGCATTCCACCAATCAGGCCTTTATGGTAGAGTGGCCAGATAGAAGCCACTCCTCAGTAAAAGGCACATGACAGCCCGCTTGTGAGTTTGCCAAAAGTTATCTAAAGGACTCTCAGACCATGAGAAACCAGATTCTCTGGTCTGATGAAACCAAGATTGAACTCTTTGGCCTGAATACCAAGCGTCACGTATGTAGGAAACCTGGCACCATCCCTACGGGGAAGCATGGTGGTGACAGCATCATGCTGTGGGGATGTTTTTCCAGCTGCAGGGACTGGGAGACTAGTTAGGATCGTGAGAAAGATGAACGGAGCAAAGTACAAAGATAGGGTAGCCTAGCGGTTAGAGTGTTGGACTAGTAACCAGAAGGTTGCATGTTCAAATCCCCGAGCTGACAAGGTACAAATCTGTCGTTCTGCCCCTGAACAGGCAGTTAACCCACTGTTCCTAGGCCATCATTGAAAATAAGAATTTGTTCTTAACTGACTTGCCTAGTAAAATAAAGGTAAAATAAAAAAATAAAAAAATACTTGATGAAAATCTGCTCCAGAGTGCTCAGGACCTCATGGCGAAGGTTCACCTTCCAACAGGACAACTACCCTAAGTACATAGCCAAGACAACTCAGGAGTGGCTTCGGGACAAGTCTTTGAATGTCCTTGAGTGGCTCAGCCAGAGCCCGGACTTAAAATCGATCGATCATCTCTGGAGAGACCTGAAAATAGCTGTGCAGCGACGCTCCCCATCCAACCTGACAGAGCTTAAGAGGATCTGCAGAGAAGAATGGGAGAAACTCCCCAAATACAGGTGTGCCAAGCTTGTAGAGTCATACCCAAGAATACTCGAGGCTGTAATCGCTGCCAAAGGTGCTTCAAAAAAGTAAAGGGTCTGAATACTAATGTAAGTGTGATATTTACGTTTATTATTTCTTATAAATTTACACTCATTTAAAAAAATTATAGGGTATTGTGTGTAGATTGGTGAGGTAATCCATTTTAGAATAAGGCTGTAACGTAACAATGTGGAAAAAGTCAAGAGGTCTGAATACTTTCCGCATGCACTGTATAGGCCATCATTAGTATGTGTGTGAAAGGCAACCGTTTTCTAAGATACTGTATTCAGTTCAGTACGTAAGACTTGATATCAATGACTTACACCTCAAATGGTTTGGATTAATATAAACAGAAGCCTATAGTGACTCCCCATCCCGCATGAGGGAGCGTAATCATCGACTGACACTAATTAGCATAACACAATGGACATAAATATTCCTAGATAATCTTCCTATTCATGATAATCACTAGTGAAATATATTGAGGCACAGCTTAGCCTTTTGTTAATCACCCTGTCATCTCAGATTTTCAATATATGCTTTACAGCCAAAGCACACAAGCATTTGTGTAAGTTTATCGATAGCCTAGCATAGCATTTTGTCCAGCTAGCAGCAGGTAACTTGGTCACGAAAAGCAATCAAATTAAATCGTTTACCTTTCATGAGCTTCGGATGTTTTCACTCATGAGACTCCCAGGTAGATAGCCAATGTTCCTTTTTTCCAAAAATATAATTTTTGTAGGCGAAATAGCTCCGTTTGTTCTTCACGTTTGGCTGAGAAATCACCTGGAAATTGCAGTCACGAAAACAATGAAAAATATTCCAAATTAGCTCCATAATATCGACAGAAACATGGCAAACGTTGTTTTTAATCAATCCTAAAGGTGTTTTTCAAATATCTATTCGATAATATATCCACCGGGACAATTGGTTTTTCAGTAGGACCGATTGAAATAATGGCTACCTCTGTATTTTATGCGAGAATCACTCTGGGAGCCATCAGGTGACCAGTTGCGCAATGTAGCCGCTTACGTGTATTCTTCAACATAAATGCCTAAAACTACATCACAATGCTCTAGACACCTTGGGGAATACGGAGAAGGAGTAATCTGGTTGATAGCCCACTCACTGCTCAATAGGGACGCATTGGAACGCAGCGCTTTCAAAACATGAGGCACTTCCAGATTGGATTTTTCTCAGGCTTTCGCCTGCAATATCAGTTCTGTTATACTCACAGACAATATTTTTACAGTTTTGGAAACTTTAGAGTGTTTTCTATCCTAAGCTGTCAATTATATGCATATTCTAGCATCTTGTCATGACAAAATATCCCGTTTACTACGGGAACGTTATTTTTCCAAAAATGAAAATACTGCCCCCTAGTCACTCAGTTTAGCTGCTGTGATGCATTCATTTATAGGCCATTGTCAAACGAAAATCTTCAGTTTAAATCTTTTTGCTGGTTTCTCTGTACATAAGACTGTTCATAAGTCTGATAATATTTGCCTTCAAAGTCCACGTCATTGACCTCAAACGCTACAAGCTCAGTGTGCTTATTTTCAACCAAACTTTAAAGCTAACATCAGTTTGGAAAAAAGACTGAACATTTCAATGTACAAAGGGGCAACACAATGCCAGAGAATGCAAGAATCCATTCAAATGTAATGTACTAACACACAAGGCATCTCCCCACAAGATTTGAAAAGCGAGCATTTGAGGGTCTATTCTGTTCCTCTTGGGTTGGACCAGTACAATGTTAAGTAGTTTCCTACTGCCCTCTCCTGGGCAGACATTTCTATTACACAATAGTTTTAATGTGTGTTGTGTGTTGGTCTAAAAGTGATGGAACACAGAGTTGGTGTACTTGTCACCAGTAACACGTTCTGCTTTGTTTCCATATGTGTAGACTCAAAAGGCTTGTCAAACCCAGGGGAGGTTGAGGCTCTCAGAGAAGGGGTGTATGCTTCACTGGAGGCATACTGTAAATACAAATACCCCGGCCAACCAGGAAGGTATTGGTCATTGTGTGGTCATCACCAAATATTTGATGAACCTACTTCTTAGTGACATAATGTCATTTCATCCAGATGTATAATAGTTTTGTTATCATCATAGTCACTCTTTACATGTTCTTGTCTTATACAGATTTGCCAAACTGTTACTTCGATTGCCAGCCCTACGTTCCATTGGCCTCAGGTTTCTGGAGCACCGGTTCTTCTTCAAACTGATAGGGGATACACCCGTTGACACATTCCTCGCGGAAATGTTGGAAGCTCCACGCCAAATGACGAAACAGCACTGCAGTTGAAGACGGTCTGTCCAATACTTGCATCAAAACGGAGAGAACTGGTAATTTGCCTGATTGACAGACTGTAAGTTTGAACACAAGAACTAGTGGACAGCAAACCTATGGCTTTGTTTAATGTACAGTATATGTATTTATCATAGTTTTGTGTCAAAGTGAAATGTCTTGAAGGGCCAGAGTCTGCCACAAACCAAAGCATGAGACCTTTTTCACAATGAATTATAATGTCTTCTCGCTTCAGATTCAACACTGAACATTGTCATAACAGATCAAGACTCCGTGCCACAAACCAGCGACCTCATCATCCTCCTGCCTTAGACAGGTCTACCTCTTGTAGTCATTCTCATATTCTGTGATAATAACAACATGGTCCGGCCAAACTCGTTGTCTAGGATGATCTCCTGTTATACATGTCTTCTCCTCCTTAATGAAAATGTTCTCATGTGACTATATATGGCAGACGAGGGTAATGCATATTTAACTGGAACCCCTTGACAGGGATAATGGTTCAGGTGACTTCAGCTCAAGACCAAGGGTAGTTTTTCTACTCCAAGAGCTTAACTTTGTCAAGCAGAGAATGGCTCCAGTCAGTAGCTCACTGTGAGGACAGAGGAGGCTGATAGGAGGAGCTATAGGAGGACGGGCTCATTGTAATGGCTGGAATGGAATAAATGGAACGGTATCAAACACATCAACCATATGGAAACCTCACGTTTGACTCCGTTCCATTTATTTCATCTATTATAATGAGCCCATCCTCCTATAGCTCATCTCACCATCCTCCACTGTATGACTAGCATGCAACTGTAGTGGGGAGGATCAATAAGGTCTTCACTAATGATAATTCACATATCAACATGTAGTGCTCATTTCTGTATTGCTATGGGGTTTTTATGCTGCTGCTGTTTGCTTTGTGTTGGTATGTCCAAAGAGGAGCAGTGGTAAACATCTTCCAATGTATAGAATGATGCATCGGTGTGTAGGTCAGTGTTTCCCAACACCAGTCCACGAGTACCCCCAACAGCAAACATTTTTGTTGTAGGCCCAGACAAACTCACCTGATTCAACTCATTGATGGCCTGATGATTAGTTGACAAGTAGGTGTGCTTGTTTGGGGCAACAAGAGGGTTTACTGGTGGGGGTACTGGAGGAATGGAGTAGGGAACCCCTGGTGTAGGGGACTGTCTGTAAGTGACTCTCTGTAGTATCTGATAGATATAATGCACACATAAGGTCTCTGATGCCAACTGGTGCATCACACAAAAGTAATGCAACTGCCCAAGTACATTAGGACATGAGAAGAGAGCAGTGTTGTAATTACTCATTGCTACAATGTGTTACAATGTTACTTACAGCAGTAATCCTATCCATAACTCCTAAACCTAACCAATCCTATCGTACGCTATTCAAGTGTAATACTGGGTAAGTGCAATACATGTTACACTGTAATACCAGGAGTAATTAGACTGTGATAAGGGCACTGTAATTTAAATTCTAACCCACATTTCCCAGACCATGCATAACAGAAGACATGCAAGAGAATAATGATTGAGGAGATCAAAAGATGGCAGAGAATTTTAAAGAATTGTTTCAGTCAGAAGTACAATATTCAGGTTGAGCAGCTAGGAATATTTTTGGAACCTCATATGTATTTTAATTGTATTTATTTGAACCTTTATTTGATCAGGGAGTCACGCTGAGACCAAGAGCCCTGAATAACAGAAATGACAGAAATTCAAGCAGAAAGAAAATACAGTTATAACAAACAGTTCATTTAGAAATGAAATAACCACAAATCAATGAACAATAGTAGCAAACATAGCCTGCATCTCGTTCAACCACCTTTTTTTAAGCAGATCTATTAGTTCGTATTTTAGCGGCATCATTGCTTACTGAGCCACTCAGGACTAGTGTATTTTAGGATGAACAATAATCTTGTTTTTTGTTTTTCCTCATTTAAAACATGGCAACATGTCGTTTAAAGGGGAAATCTACATTCATCTTTGGTATTTAAAAATAATTATATATAGACATTGAATTTTGAAGAATATGGGTTATAAATGTCTCATGAGCTACGTTCAACTGTCTTACTCCACCAAACTGGTGTTCACTGGGAAGTAAACCAAGAACAAATGTAGTACACTGTCTTTATTTGACGTGTTCTGTTTAGAGAGCATGTTGTCTTACCTGAGCAGAAAACTCTCTGCAGCCCTGGCTCCATTTACACATGCTGCTCCAGGCCAGACCATGCTCCAGGCCAAACCATGCTCCAGGCCAGACCATGCTCCAGGCCAGACCATGCTCCAGGCCAGACCATGCTCCAGGCCAGACCATGCTCCAGGCCAGACCATGCTCCAGGCCAGACCATGCTCCAGGCCAGACCATGCTCCAGGCCAGACCATGCTCTAGGCCAGTTATAGCTGATGTCACATTTTGCAATGCACCCATGCACCAATTCAACCCAATGAACCCATGATGTCGATTCCCCAATTATGTATAGTTTTAAATCATGTGTTTGCCATGTCTTGTACAACTTGTTCGTTTTGATAATGTAATACAAATATTAATAGTGTTAGCTATAAAGGTGGCAAGGTGTGTATACACGCTTCTGATGTTCTTCTCTATAGGAAGTTTATCATCAGCTTGTACTTCACTGTTACTTATTAAAGGCCTGGAAGCTTTTCAACAGTAAAACATTTCTTATGATACTTATTTAAACAGAGGACCCAATCATGTGTAGGGTACAGCCTCTGTCAGCACAGTGTCTAGGGTACACTGCTTAAATAAGTATCATAAGAAATGTTTTACTATTGAAAAGCTATATGCCAACTATGTGTAATATGCTACGCGTATGTGTGATGCAGAGGGCAATATGTAGACTGTTATGTTACATGCATACCTCTAGAGGGAGACATTGCTTTTTTACAAAGTGGCATTGACAAAACTTGTATAGGAGGAGCATAGTGAATTGGGGGATATCACAGTCAATACAGCCAAAGACGTGGCACATTTTTAATAAGGCATATCCTGTTTTTCTGAAAGCTCAAAGCACTAATAACTCTACCCCTAATTATTACTGATTGAATGTGACATTAATATTTCAGCAAAACTCCTTAAAAATGTTTTTGCTGATCATAAGTTACTGGTGTTGACAGTCCAATAAGCAGTTATGCCAGTTCTGGTAGTCTGGATTGAATTTAGAGGTAATGTTGAACATGGCTCAGTCTCACTCAGGTTGAAGTGATGTGTGTTGACATGACTAATCATATCCATGGGAGTATTTGTCTCCGTTGCCCAAAGAAAAAGGTGATTAGTGTTATTTTTAAGTTGATAAGGCTGTTATGAAATGGTGATTGGGGAAGAGGCAAAGCATCTTTGCCGAACAATTTTGTCAAAGAAACCTAACTGTGACTTTGGTCAGCTCACTTAATATGACTGAGAATGTTTAGCCGGAGTACATCTCAAAGTCATGAATTTTGTTTGAGAGGATAACTAAAGACATTTGCTCACATTTCTAGTACAGTAGGTTGTGTAGTTCTTCTGTTTTAACCCTAACCACAAGCATACAGAGGAAATACCGAGATGTAACCCCTGAGGATGTTGTGTCCTAGAAGTTAAGAGTTAAGAGTTCATTTCATAATTTTGGTGAGTGAATGACAGCACTGACGTTGCCACAATTTCGGACAATTTGAATGATGTTTGCAGCAGCTTCCTGAAACGATGCATAAGAAAGATTGACAGGTTGTGTTGACAGGACGTTTTTCAAAATGTCAACCTGGCCGGTCCTATTTCTGGAGTTTATGCTGGGCATATTGTCTCATGCCTCATCGGCCGCCATCTCTCTGGTCTCGTTGATGTCCTCATAGAGAGTTGGGCTGCGATGTCTCTTTGAATTAAGAGGAGCTATAGGGAGCCCCTAACTAATGTGCCAGTCTTTGTCAAGTTTCCTCAGTCCTCACAGCTGTTTTCCCCCTCAGAGCATCTTCACTAACAAAACATCATAGCCCAGGGTAAAGAGACGAATGTCTGATGTATCTCTGCCGGGATCCCCGGCTCTCTTGACATCCAGTCCCTCCTACAATTATCTGCTAATTGACAGGCCCTATCAGCCTGCTGGTGGCCACAGCTGACAAGTGTGAGAAGGCTGAGGTGAGGTGGTGGGGAAATGCCAGTCATTGCAGGATTATCAGCGCAAAGGCCAACGACATAGCAGTAATCTGACCTGGCTGTAGCTAGCTGGTGGGACTCTCTTTCTGGTGCAGCAGATCTCACACACACACACACACACACACACACACACACACACACACACACACACACACACACACACACACACACACACACACACACACACACACACACACACACACACACACACACACACACACACACACACACACACACACACACTTGTTGCTTCTTCTTTCTCTACCTCCACTGTCTGATGATTTCATACTCCACAATGACATTTTGTGATTAATTAAGATAGGTGTGAGATTGGCTGAAGACCGATACCCCCTCGCCTTATTGCCCCCATAACATGTCTGGGAAATACAGTCACCCTATGCCCCACAATACCCACTGTACACACACACACACACACACACACACACACACACACACACACACACACACACACACACACACACACACACACACACACACACACACACACACACACACACACACACACACACACACACACACACACACTTCAGGTCCCATGGCTGTTGACTGTTCAGCCAGTGTGCCTGAGGCCTGCCTGCCTGCCTGTCCTGTCTGAATCCTTCTCAGCATGGTTAAGTTCAGCCTCAGTGTTCACGCGCTCTATGAACTAAAAAGAGACGTCTGGCTAAGCCCAGACTGACCATGCTGCTCTTTGCCTTCCTTTCTCCTGCCTCTGTACAGGTAAGGAGAGTGTTGGGTAAACGGACGTCATATCAAGATACATTAGGTTATGATGACATTATTATATTGACCAACAGTTTCTATTTGACTGTACAATTCAAAACAAGTAGTTTCTTGTAGCACTTGAACTCTTGTTGAAATGGACACTGAGAATAGGCCTTGATACTGAGATGATTACAGTTTACAGATGATTCCAAACCATTTTTGTCTGCCATTATAAATCAGCTTTAGATGATCATCTTGTGTAAGTCTTGATTAAACTTTTTCCTTTTAACAATCTCACTGGCTCTTGATATTGTGCTTTCTCCGTTTTCCTTTAAGACATAATCTTTAAAACCACTGAAATAGATAACCCTTATAGTCAGCAGCCTGGTGTTCCAGCTAAGATTTTACTGTCAACATAGTAAAAACCGGCCCGTTAACTTCTGAAACCTTCTCTGGCAAAGCTCACTGTCCCCACCACCGCCATCAAAAAGTCATTTCCCCATACAAGTCCCACACACGGCCTAACAATGGGAGCAGAGGATTAGAACAGCGCTCTGTCTCAGAGCAAAGGGGGGAAAAAATATCTTCCAATCACTGGAGAAGAGTCTGACTAGTTGGCCACATTTCTTCCTTTGGATTTTTCCCATGAAGCGGTTTTGTTTTAATGCTATTATCTCTCTTTGCCATCAGACAGTGTGTGGCATTGTGATCAGATCATTGGATTGTTCATCTGATGAATGGTTAAATCTGCTCTCTGATGTGGAGGAATCTTCAAAGTGGAGAAACCCACAGGGGGACGTTGCTAGTTGATAATTAATGTAGTCAACTGCATTGCCAATTTTAGATTTGCAAGATGAGAAACTGAAACATTTCTGCTTTGAATCTAGCAACAAGCACTACCAAATGTCTTACCTCATCTTCAAAATGCTTCCTTGGAAAACTGTTCCCACAAAATATGAATTCTAGATCTTTTTTTGAAAACCAAAAGAGAGTTAGCTCTTTATTAACTCTTATGTGGTTCCAGTAGAAATTATTCTCTATGGTTTTGTTTTATTGGATTTTTATTCGTACCCCAATCCTTTACATTTCCACTCAGTAAGGGACTGTACGTTATTTATAATGAGGCACACCTGGAGTGAAATATATTTTTATTTGACTTTCCTTGAACACTTGAAAAAAAACAAGTGATCCTCCCCTATACCCAAAACAATCATTAAAACATAAAGTGGATAGCAATGAACATGCCTACATTTACCCTCACTCCTAGGACAGACCAGATATGGCGTTTCAGAAACAGGTCTTCGTTTTGTAAGCATTTAGTGACAAAGTAGCCAGAAGGTGTTGGATTCGCAGAACACCGCAGACAAGGGTAGGGGTGAAAAGATTTCCAATTTAATAAAAGCACTGCATGAATATATCTTTTTTGCGGTTGTAGACAAAATGTGTCTTTTTATAAATGCATTTCATGCAATTCTACGTCATTTCACATGACTGGAGACAAGCAGCATCTTTTTTAAATCCCACAACAGAGCATGACAACGAATGAGCGCATGCTGCAGCACCAGAGACCTTGTGATGTCTGTACAGGCTTTTGTTAAAAAAGAGGATAATCTAAGTTTGGAACAGTGATAACGTTTAAAAAATTGAGCTCAACAGAACCAGTTACAACTGGAGTATCTGATCATCAATGAATTAGAGAAAAAGTCATCATCGGGTCGGCCTACTGTTTATGCACCTGTAACCTGCATGCATAGCTCAGTGCATGAGCCAAACTCGTGTTTTAAAAGTAAATTCAAAGGCACTGTAGAATGAGTGCATAGCCTTTATGGACTTTGATTCATACCCCAATCCTTTACATTTCCTCTTAGTATTGACATACATTTTGATTTGTTTAGCAAAAATGTGATTTTTATCTGGTCTTCATGGATGTTATTGAAAAAGAAACAGGACATCAGTAAGGCCATACATGATCAAACACTGTCCATATTATAGCTTCACAATGTACATCTGACATTTTGTCTCGCAAAGACGGTCTCTGAAGTCATCTTCTGAGGTCCTATCACTAACCCTCAGGGAGGCTGCTGTAATGACCCCTGACCCCTTGTGACACATAGAAGAGGCCTTTAGCAGCAATATCACTGTGCCAGATGCTGCAGTCGCTCCCTCTCAAACAGACACATTTCACAAGTGGCTCTGATGGGAGGATGCCCATGGTGATGTCTCTAAGAGGGACAAACATCAGATCCCAGTGCCTGATGCCATAGTGGGGCCCTCGGACACCAGCCATGATAATGTGAGATGTGTTCTCACACAGTCTTAGGCTGGGCCTTTGGTGACAAATGTTTTTCATATGTCATGATGATACAGGGAAGGAATGTGCCAAGCCGTAAGACAAATCCAACTATTTCACATCTTTGTAAGACCTTGTTTTTATACTTCATATCTGCAGAAATAATCCATTCTATAGATTTCACCTGGTCTTGGTTGGATTTCCTGTTTTTATGTGCCACTGTGCTGTGATAGTAGCCGTGATGAGATGACGTACTATAGTTTAGACACACAGACCAGCCAGGACTTTGACAGCAGCACTGGGCTTGGCACCCGTCTCAGATAGAGGACAAACCGTTTCTAATGAATACCCTGACTACACACGGAGGCAAAGGAAACACAGGGAGCCAGTCTTCACATGGACCAAGGCCGATAGCACCTACACCCAGATCCACACCCAGACAGATAACATCAAGACAACCTGTCCCCCATCCCCTCCCCCTCAAAATTTGCTTCACGGTGGAGGATCGGGTCAGATAAATAAAGGTAATTTATAGCAGTGTTTCAGGTTAACAAGGCTTACACTACAGGGATTAGAGCCTATCTCTTGTAACAGCCCCGCCAAGTGTGTTTGAGGGTTTGTTTGCATAGCTCACAGAGTAGTGCTTTGGGGAATAAGGTGTGATTATCAGGGCTACAGAGCTTTGTATGAGTGTGGTGAAGGGCCTACAGCTGGCAAAAGGCCATTGATCCAAAGATTGTGCAGCACACAGATCAATACACATACTATACAACGGACATGTAATGTCAGTCAGTGCTGATGCTCAACTAAAACACGTACAGCTTTTAGAAATGCCCCTTACATATTGCATTTCTAAAAATAAACTAATTGTTGGCCTCAATTGAACCTTGTCTAAGGTTTTTAGATGCTTCCAAAATAGACAGCCTGTCTGATATTCCTGTCTTCATTAAACAAGCTTGCAGTGGAGGTCTGCTAAATGACTTAAATGTAAATGATGTTAAATGAGGTTTGAAACAAGTCTGCTAACCAACTAATAAAAAGTACCTTCCACTTGTTGGGCTGATAATTCAAAGGCCAAAAATCTCACCCCAAATGTATTTTCTGCTCTAACAATACCAGCAGGACCCCCCTGCACGTTCACGGATAAAATATCCCCGTCATTCAGTCATTACCAAGCCGCACAGTAGGATAACATTATAAAAATGTCATGGTCACCCTAATTAGCAGGGAGAGCAGCCCTTCTGATTGGTTTGTGCATGAAGTCTACAATGGTTTCCATATGGAACCCGCTTCATTTTTTAATAAACAGCATGGCATTACCCAGGGCCGAGGTGATCCCCATTTCTCTACAACCTCAAGTATGTTTCTAATGGGCTCTACATGTCCAGGATTTCCTTCCATTTGAAGGCATGCAGCATGCAGCGCTGCAGTGTTTCCACTGTAATTCTTTCAGTGTGGCCTGCCTGCCCAGACCTCTCGGTGTAGTGGTGTTAGGGGGATGCCAACCACGATGGGGCCCAGGGCCCACGGCCACATCCTCCCCCTCCACACCGCGCCGTAGTTTCCATTACCCCAGTGGAAGGAAGAATAAAGGGCTGATGTGTGGATGTGTGGTCCAAAGGCCTGGACAGTCTGGGCCAGGTTTAGGCTGAGCTGGGCCGCGAGCTGAGCAGCTCTGCCTGACGACAGCTTGTCAGAAACAGAGGCTCAGCAGGATAGTGCTCATTCTACAACTACAGTCAGAACCTACGGGTTCTTACAGTAGAAACTACTCTCTGTGGAATTTCAACATGAATTCTGACCAAACGTTCTACATGTTAATTCACAAGCCATTCCCGTGAGCCTCTGGATCATTGGATCATTCCTACTCTGGCCGGTAAAAAACAGACATTTACTTAATTAATTCTAGGTGTAAATCAAGTTGTTCCAGTAGCTGTGACAGCTGAAATAAGTTTATAGTAGGTGTCTTTCTTTTGATTCTTTGTTTGACGAGAGCAAGACACACTTGGTTCTGTCATGTTTTCAGATGTCAGTCTAGCCACCCTCCACCAGTGAGACAGTACATAGCCTGAGGGGCTGAGTATCATGGGTGCCATGGCACAGGGAGAAGGGGGAGGAGGGTTTGCAGTGGGTACACCGGGGGGGGGGCAGAGCAACACCATGTCAGAGCGTTAGCAGACGATGCCCATTTCAGACACATTAATTCAAACAGTCAGACCAGCCATGAAACCATTTCCACCCTACTGTCGTCAATACTGTTGTGAATACAGTTATTATACTGTAGTTTTTACAGTTTACTTTGGTATAAATACTGTAGTTTTTGCTGACTAGTGTTTTTGATGACATTACTGAAGTGTTTTTGTTGTCTATATTAAACTAATATTTACTATAGTATTCTACAGTATACTACAACATTCTATAGTAAGTACTACACATTAACAAGGTATATAACAGTGTGTAATATAGTTTTCTACAGTATACTACAGAATGCTACAGTAAGACCTGTACACTTATTTAGTAACTATAGTATTTTTTCATGTGGGTTTCCTTATCTCCATCTCTCCCTCTCTTCTCTGAAGTTACAGCCTTACCTGAGATATAGACATCATGTGTGTGGGTAGCCTATCAACAATGGTGGTCACAGGGGGAACACAGAGATAAGGTGTGTGTAGGCACGGCAACACTGTGCAGAGTGTATCTACACCATACATCAAAGAGGAGACTACAGCTACGCTAAGCTCTGTATGATGGATATTAAGATACAGTTGAAGTCGGAAGTTTACATACACCTTAGCTAAATACATTTAAACTCAGTTTTTCACAATTCCTGACATTTAATCCTAGTAAAAATTCCCTGTCTTAAGTCAGTTAGGATCATCACTTTATTTTAAGAATGTGAAATGTCAGAATAATAGTAGAGAGCATGATTTATTTAAGCTTTTATTTCTTTCATCACATTCCCAGTGGGTAAGAAGTTTACATACACTCAATTAGTATTTGGTAGCATTGCCTTTAAATGGTTTAATTTGGGTCAAACATTTTGGGTAACCTTCCACAAGCTTCCCACAATAAGTTGGGTGAAATTTGGCCCACCCCTCCTGACAGAGCTCGTGTAACTGAGTCAGATTTGTAGGCCTCCTTGCTCGCACATGCTTTTTCAGTTCTGCCCACACATTTTCTATGGGATTGAGGTCAGGGCTTTGTGATGGCCACTCCAATACCTTGACTTTGTTGTCCTTAAGCCATTTTGCCACAACTTTAGAAGTATGCTTGGGGTCATTGTCCATTTAGAAGACCCATTTGCGACATGTTTTAACTCCCTGACTGATGTCTTGAGATGTTGCTTCAATATGTCCACATAATTGTTCTCCCTCATGATGCTATCTATTTTGTGAAGTGCACCAGTTCCTCCTGCAGCAAAGCGCCCTCACAACATGATGCTGCCACCACCACTTTATGATCGGGATGGTGTTTTTCGGCTTGCAAGCCTCCCCCTTTCCCTCCAACATAACAATGGTCATTATGGCCAAACAGTTCTATTTTTGTTTCATCAGACAAGAGGACTTTTCTCCAAAAAGTACAGTCTTTGTCCCCATGTGCAGTTGCAAACCGTAGTCTGTCTTTTTTTATGGCGGTTTTGGAGCAGTGGCTTCTTCCTTTCTGAGTGGCCTTTCAGGTTATGTCGATATAGGGCTCATTTTACTGTGGATATAGATACTTTTGTACCTGTTTCCTGCAGCATCTTCACAAGGTCCTTTGCTGTTGTTCTGGGATTGATTTGCACTTTTCACACCAAAGTATGTTCATCTCTAGGAGACGCATCTCCTTCCTGAGCGGTATGACGGCTTTGTGGTCCCATGGTGTTTATACTTGCATATTATTGTTTGTACAGATGAATGTGGTACCTTCAGGCATTTGGAAATTGATCCCAAGGATGTACCAGACTTGTGGAGGTCTACAATTATTTTTCTGAGGTCTTGGCTGATTTCTTTTGATTTTCCCATGATGTCAAGCAAAGAGGCACTGCGTTTGAAGGTAGGCTTTGAAATACATCCACCGGTATATCTCCAATTTATCAAATTATGTCAATTAGCTTATCAGCAGCTTCTAAAGCCATGACATTTTCTGGAATTTTCCAAGCTGTTTAAAGGCACAGTCAATTTAGTGTATGTAAACCTCTGACCCACTGGAATTGTGATACAGTAAATTACAAGTGAAATAATCTGTCTATAAACAATTGTTGTAAAAATTATTTGTGTCCTAACTGACTTGCCAAAATTATAGTTTTTTAACAAGAAATTTGTGGAGTGGTTGAAAAAGTGTATGTACATTTCCGACTTCAACTGTACTTCTTTCTTATTGTCAAGGAGGAATGGAACAATAGCGACTCATAGCTTAACAGAACATATTCAATCAAAGAACATGAATAAGCGCTATGGACATGTAGACATCTAGAAATATTCACCTCTGTGGAAATGATTTGTCCTCTCAAGGCCAGGGATTCAAGTACAGCATGCTTTAGAATCTATGTCCTTTGAACTCTGGCAGACACATGGGTACCTTATTATTTACCATCATTCAATGCGGTCTTCTCTTCAGTCTGAATGTCTATGTTCACGTCAAAGACAGATTTTGTAGAATAACATTTTCTGGAGTCATGAGGGCTTTGGTTGAGTATAAAGGTTGAGTCACAAAGTGACAATGAGCAGCGCTGCTAAGATGGCTTCTCTCTCTCAGACACTGAGCAGCTCCCCTTTGGCATGGCCTGTTTGCTTGTGCTGGTCTCGCTTCTGTTGTTCTACCCCAAGTCTGGCTCCTAACCTATTACACTAACTGTCTGTTAGATTAACCAGCTTGGCCGATGGCGCCAACACGGCTACCATTTTACCATTATCATCTACATAATGTTGGATTTGGCCAGGAGGAACCAATGCTATGGACCGTATCTTTCCAAATTGACGGCTAAACTTAATGCCCAAAAAATTGCCTCCTCGATGGTGTTGTTTATTTCCATGCCCATGATACATGTTTTCATTGAAGACCCTCTCATTTTCCTTTGTGAAGCAGCAGCTTAGGAACAGAGATCGAAATGGTAAACGACAGCATGCTAGTATTAATGAACACGTCATTGCCATGGTAGCAATGATATTAAATAAATAAATGACCAGGCCTAGTGTAATTGCCCATTAGAGACTGGAACATTGCAAGAATATGAGATCTGCCCAACAAAGGCCCATTCTGTAGCTTTTAAAACGGAGAGCAATCATATTACATACAGTATGGAAATTCTGATGGCTTCATGTGAAGATATGAATAGTAGGCCCATAATAGTTGTGGCTTTGCTTGAATGATCCCTTTTGAACCGATGGTTATAGCATTGCCTTCAAATGGCTTTAGCTGTCCTGCCACTGTCAGACATAACGAAGACAAAAAAGAATACCACCTAGTTTCAGTGTTTGGGTCAAGTTAATGTGTTTCACAGGTGTAGACTTGGGGTATTAGGTAATGGTCGGTGGCCAGCGTTCTCTGTGTGCCACCTGAAGAACACTGCTCTCACTCACGGCTGGGTGCTCTGAGTAGAAGGATGTTCCTTGGATCTGAAATACAGAAACCTGGCACGATATGAATCACAGGACGCTGCTGAGGGGAGGACGGCTCATAATAATGGCTGGAATGGAGCGAATGGAATGGCACCAAACACATAGAAACCATGGAAACCCTGTGAATGATGTATTTGATACCATTTCACTGATTCCGCTCCAGGCATTACAACTAGCACATCCTCCCCAATTAAGGTGCCACCAACCTCCTGTGATATAAATACACTATGTGACCAAAAGTATCATCAAACATCTCATTCCAAAATCATGAGCATTAATACAGAGTTGGTCCCCCCTTTGCTGCTATAACAGCCTCCACTCTTCTGGGAAGGCTTTCCACTAGATGTTGGAACATTGCTGCGGGGACTTGCTTCCATTCAGCCACAAGAGCATTAGTGAGGTAAAGCACTGATGTAGGGCGATTAGACCTGGCTCACAAACGGCATTCCAATTCATCCCTAAGGTGTTCAATGGGGTTGAGGTCAGGGTTCTGTGCAGGCTAGTCAAGTTCTTCCACACCGATCTCGCCAAACCATTTCTGTATGGACCTCACTTTGTGCACGGGGGCATGCACCAGTACGGGAGTTGTAGCGATGAGTCAAGATAGTAACTACTAGCAATTGGATACCATTGAAAAGGGGGTAAAATTCAATTTTTTTTTTTTTTAAATACACATAACACAAAACAATCCTACACAAAGACATAATGAGGAACAGAGGAATACATTCATATGAATTGATTGGGGAATGAAAACCAGGTGTGCCTGGAACAAGACAAAACAAATGGATACAATAAAAATGGAGTGGCGATGGTTGGAAAGCCGGTGACGTCGAACGCCGCCCGAACAAGGAGAGGAGCCGACTTCGGTGGAAGTCAAATCGTCTAGAATGTCATTGTATGCTGTTGCGTTAAGATTTCCTTTCACTGGAACTAGACCATTAGCCCCAGACCATTATTCCTCCTCCTCCAAACTTTACAGTTGGCACTTGCATTCGGGCAGGTAGTGTTTTCCTGGCATCCAACAAACCCTGATTTGTCCGTCGGACTGCCAGATGTTGAAGCGCGATTAATCACTCCAGAGAACGCGTTTCCACTGCTCCATAGTCCAAAAGCAGCGAGCTAGGCGGTCTCTGTTCTGTGAGCTTCTGTGGCCTACCACTTCGCAGCTGAGCTGTTGTTGCTCCTAGATGTGACTGGGGCAGCTCTAGCAGGGCAGAAATTTGGCAAACTGACTTGTTGGAAAGGTGGCATCCTATGATGGTGCCACGTTGAATGTCACTGACCTCTTCAGTAAGTCCATTCTACTGCCTATGTTTGTCTTTGGAGATTGCATAGCTTTGTGTTCGATTTTACACAACTGTCAGCAATGGGTGTGGCTGAAACAGCCTAATCCACTAATTTCAAGGGGTGTACACATGCTTTTGTATATATAGTGTGCATCACATTGAACAACATTAACTATTTTGGCGTAATTGCTGTGGAGGAACAGCTTGGGTGAGGTAGCACCTGAACAAGCGTTGCAGAGATTTTTACGAGGGGTTTGGCAATAACAGTTGCACCTGGCTGAGAGAGAGAGAGAGAGAGAGAGAGAGAGAGAGAGAGAGAGAGAGAGAGAGAGAGAGAGAGAGAGAGAGAGGCGTGCAGACGGCATGGTACTGTGTTTTGTGTACTAAGGGAACACCTGGACTTGATGAGAGACAGATGTTTCGGCCAGTTAAGCCTGTTGTAAAGTGGAAAACAAAGAGCCTGATGGGAAACACAAGACGAGTCATAAAGCAGACAGTTTATCAGTAATTTTATTCAAATGGATAGTTTCGGCCCCTTATGCCAGTGGCACTTGCCAAAAGGCTGGATTTACTCTGACTAAACAGATCCACTGTGACTGATAAATCGTTAATTATTATCTAGGATTTTGTTAAACAGAGGAAGCAATACAGGCTACCCTCTTCGAGGCTGTCTTGGGCTATGTGAACTGTCCAAGAGTGAAGTCAGTTTGAGGACACCATTACTGTAGGCTTTAGGACCACTTTAGGTATCAAAGAGATATATAAAAAATATATATAAATTATTAATATATATAAAAAAATGTTAATGAAACATTGAATTTGGCCTTACTGCTATTAGTCCTTAGAAACACATTGAATAACAGTATACATGGAAAAAATAAAAAAATCAAGTTTGTTTTAAAGTGTCTGTCCTTTTACCCATATTTAACCTATTTTTTGGTATTAAGCCCATTCCATATACACTCACAAGCCAGTTTATTAGGTACACCGAACTATTACCGGGTCATACCCCTCTTTGCCTCCAGAACAACCTGAATTCTTTGAGCATGGATTCTACAAGTTGGAAAAATTCCACGGGGATGTTGGTCCATGCAGAATCGATGACATCACATCACCGCCACCAACCACCAGCCTGTACCGTTGACACCAGGCAGAATGGGTCCATGGAATCATGTTGCTTATGCCAAATCCTGACTCTGCCATCAGCATGACTCAATGTTTTTCCACTCCTCAACTGTCCAGTGTTGGTGATCAAGTGGAGCTGCTTCTTCTTGTTTTTAGCTGATAGGTGTGGAATACGGTGTGGTTGTCTGCTGCAATAGCCCATCCGTGACAAGGTTTGATGAGTTGTGCGTTCAGAGATGCCGTTCTGCACACCACTGTTGTTCTGCGTCGTTATACGTCTGTTTGTGGCTCGCCTGTTAGCTTACAAATTCTTGCCATTCTCCTTTGACCTCTCTCATCAATGAGCATTTTCGCCCACTGGACTGCTGATGACTGAATGTCTTTTGTTATCGCACCTTTCTCAGTAAACCCT
Source organism: Oncorhynchus gorbuscha (assembly GCF_021184085.1). Classification (NCBI taxonomy): domain Eukaryota; kingdom Metazoa; phylum Chordata; class Actinopteri; order Salmoniformes; family Salmonidae; genus Oncorhynchus; species Oncorhynchus gorbuscha. The sequence continues at coordinate 68,736,241 of NC_060176.1, forward strand.
AGATACTGTCATGTGTGAAAAGCCCAGGAGGGTGCCCGTTCTTGAGATCCTGGGTCCGGCGTACCTGGCACAGATGATCATACCACACTCAAAGTCGCTTAGGTCAATCGTTTTGCCCATTCTAACGATCAATCGAGCAGTAACTGAATGACTCGATGCCTTTCTGCCTGCTTTATATAGCGAGCCACGGCCACGTGACGTGACTCACTGTCTGTAGAAGCGATCCAGATTTGTGAACGGGGTGGTGTTCCTAATAAAATGACCGATGAGTGTATACTTCCATTAACTTTTTGAACTGTTACCAGGTTACCTTCAGACGAGTCTTGTGAGACTGGTGGGTGTCTTCGAGCAAAACAACCAACCTTTCAATAGAGGGGTCGTATTTTTATAACCTTTATTTAACTCGGCAAGTCAGTTAAGAACACATACTTATTTACAACGATGGCCTAGGAACAACTGCCTTGTTCAGGGGCAGAACGACAGATTTTTACCTTGTCAGCTCAGGGATTCAGTCTTACAATCTTTTGGTTACTGTCCCAATGCCCTAATCACTAGGCCACCTGCCGCCCCATGTGTTATTAGTGAGCAACCCAAACTTTTACAGACAGAAATTGGCAGATCTGAGGTATCGACTTCAGACAAGTCCTGTGACACTTGTGGGGGTTGATTTTTAGGAGGTCTCATGCTCTGAAAAACACAGATGTAGCTCGTTCACCTTCCTCCGCAGATGTGTAAGGCCTCCATTGGCGGATGAGATTTCCGTGGGGGCTTAGACATCGACTCTAGGGTGTTTAACAAATCTTATTTTATGAAATGGACGTTGTTAAAGGATGAAAAGAGAAGACAGGAAAACTACCTGTAATGAAAGGGGAGTACAGTTTACATGTGGCTGGTAGACAAGCACATGAATCTCTCTGCTTGACATACAGAGCTGTACAGCACTTTGAGATATCAGCTGATGTACGAAGGGCTATATAAATAAATTTGATTTGATTTGATTTGATGATACAGTACTGTTGCAGGATCTTTAGCAGTGTTGATACAGACACAGGCTAGTTCTATTCCAATCCAAGGAGGCACAGGGAGACACTTCTGTCCTGTTTTGATCTGGCATCGCTTGAAGGGCAGATATTATGGACATGTGACGGATTCTCCGTCTCCTGCCTTGCAGAGTTTCTGGGCTCAGATGCATGAGTCACCAGAGGCAAGGTTGTATGTCCACTGTGTATTTGTATTCAAACTGTCATTCTCACTTTCAATAAAACAAGCACCCGTGGTTGGGTAAACCCCTGGTGTCTCTAAATGAAATATCATAGTGGATAGAATCCCATTCATATATCACTCTATGACTGAGATGACTGAAATATTATTTGTTTATTTTTAAACAGTTGCATTTCTGGTGTATTATCTTCAGTAATTTACCTTTGCGACAACAACTGTCCAAAATATAAGAGGCGTCTGAAAGCATTTTCTCTGCTCCTTATTATTGCTTATCCAGTGACCACAAGGGGGCACACTTATTCCTTCACAGTGTGTTTGTGGGTTGGGAGAGTCTGACTCACTCTGTCGTTCCATCAGATTTGAAAGTACAGTGTGTGGAGACACATTGAGCACAATCCACCAATCTAACAAATCTCTCAACAACGAACAAACACGTGCCCACGTGCACACATGCAGGCACGCCGTCGTTGCACACGAGCAAAAGCTATGCCTTTTCACTCACACTGTTCATGTACACAGCCAAACAAACACACCGAGAGACATATTATTTCTGGAAAGCAAGGCTGACTAGGCCTCAACGGTCACCAACACAGAATAACGCACACAGCGCAGTCAAATAAACCGAGAAGCAAGTACTTCGAAAGTGTAATGAAAGTACTCCATCAAAGGTATAGCGAGCTCTACACTTAACACTTGTTCATGCCTTTGGCCGTGAAAGATTTGGAGTCTTACTCCAGTGATTTTTTTTTCCCCCTTCGTGAATTAATTAGTCTTTGCCAAAGCTGGACACATTTGTCATTTGATTTTATGCTAATGAGCAGCAAGGTTTTCGCCAAGGAGCTGATAGGGCAGAGCATCTGGTCTCTCCTTATGGGCCCTAACTGTCCTCCTTCCTCCCTCCGTCTATCTCTCCATCTATAGTACCAGTCAAAAGTTTGGACACACCTACTCATTCAAGGGTTTTTCTTTATTTGTACTATTTTCTACATTGTAGAATATTAGTGAAGACATCAAAACTATAAAATAACACATGGAATCATGTAGTAACCAAAAAGGTGTCAAACAAATCAAAATATATTTTATATTTGAGATTCTTCAAAGTAGCCACCCTTTGCCTTGATGACAGCTTTGCACAATCTTTGCATGATCTCAACCAGCTTCACCTGGAATGCTTTTCCAACAGTCTCGAAGGAGTTCCCACATATGCTGAGTACTTGTTGGCTGCTTTTCCTTCACTCTGCGGTCCAACTCATCCCACACCATCTCAATTGGGTTGAGGTCAGATGATTGTGGAGGCCAAATCATCTGATGCAGCATTCCATCACTCTCCTCCTTGGTCAAATAGCCCTTACAGCCTGGAGGTGTATTGGGTCATTGTCCTGTTGAAAAACAAATTATAGTCCCACTAAGCTCAAACCAGATGGGATGGTGTATCGCTGCTGAATGCTGTGGTAGCCATTAAAGTGTGCCTTGAATTCTAAATAAATCACAGACAGTGTCACCAGCAAAGCACCATCACACCTCCTCTTCCATGCTTCACAGTGGGAACCACACATGCGGAGATAATCCGTTCACCTACTCTGCTTCTCAGAAAGACACAGCGGTGGAACCAAAAATCTCGAATTTGGACTCATCAGACCAAAGGACATTTCCGCCAGTCTAAAGTCTCTTCTTATTATTGGTGTCCTTCAGTAGTGGTTTCTTTGCAGAAATTAAACCATGAAGGTCTGATTCACGTAGTCGCTGAACAATTGATGTTGAAATGTGTCAGTTACTGTTACTCCGTGAAGCATTTATTTGGGCTGCAATTTCTGAAGCTGGTAACTGTAATGAACTTATCCTCGGCAGCAGAGGAACTTGAGGGTTTTTGTGATTGCACTTGAAGAAACTTTCAAAGTTCTTGAAAGAAATGATGGACTGTCATTTCTCTTTGCTTATTTGAGTTGTTCTTGCCATAATATGGACTTTGTCTTTTACCAAATAGGGCTATCTTCTGTATACCACCCCTACCTTGTCACAACACAACTGATTGACTAAAATGCATTAATAAGATAGAAAGAATTCCACAAATGAAGTTTTAACAAGACACAATGGAAATGCATTCCAGGTGACTGCCTCAAGGTGGCAAACAGCAAGGCAAAGGGTGGCTACTTTGAAGAATCTCAAATATTAAATATTTAACACTTTTTTGGTTACTACTGTACATAATTCCATGTGTTATTTCATAGTTTTGATGTCTTCAGTATATTTCTACAATGTAGAAAATAGTCAAAACAAAGAAAAAACCTTGAATGAGTAGTGTCCAAACTTCTGACTCGTACTGTATCTCTCTCTCTCTCTCTTCCTTTGGTTCACCATCTCTTTCTCCCTGTCGTTGTCTTCTCACCCCCCTCCTATCCCCCTGTTGGTCCGGGCTCCATGACCTGTCACTGGAGAGGGGTCTGCCTATGTCCCAGGCTGATACGACAGATAATGATCCACCACTAGGGAAGTGGATTGTGGAACACACACTACATGCACACACACATTCTTCACAATCAGAGTACGGAGTAGCACAATTCACATAAGAAATATACTTTGACTGACACAATAGTGTCCTAAATACTTTTCTGTCATTTTTTAAATATATTTTTATTCTTCACACAGAGCCATAGTAATTCCATTACCACCATTTCTTTTGTACGTACAAACCAAAAAGTCAAACTGCATTACTAAATGGGAAATTATTTGTCATATATTCAGTCCAAAATCTCCATGTGGATACCATCTGAGGAAAACACTGTAACTAGCACTCAAGGTTGCCCTGACCAGGAAGAAATGGAGAATACATATTTGTATATCTCCTTCTTTAGAGTAGTGTGTAGACATTCTTGTGTAGACATTCTTTAGTGTAGGTGAAACTACAATGGATTTAAAAAAAAATCAATCTACTATGGCAGTCACAACTTTCCTCTAATATGTGAATTAACCTAATATAAGACCTTAAACAAATCTGAGACAATGGAAAACCAGGGGGTGGGGGGGGGGTCTGAAACAAATGAGTTCTATCTCATATAGCCAAAATGACAAAAGCAACTCAACTCGTTCCCCCTCTCCACTCTTCAACAGTGGGCTGGTGGGAGTAAAAGCAGCTTAAGAAGTCGGTGGTATGTCCTGGCAGCGATTTGAGGGTCTGATCGGAGCATTCAAATCCAGCCTCCCAGTCTCTCCATTTGGTGTCTGTCATTTTCATTTTCTAACGCATTGCTGGGGAGAAAGTAGCCCACGTAATGCTTTGTGTTGCCTATTCCAATTTGAACTTTGCTTCAAGTGGGAGTCAAATGGCTGAGAAAGTGTATTATTAGACGATCCTGCAAGCAACAGCATGCATTTACTTTCTCTCTCTGCCTAGTGTTTCTGGGTAAAGTGAAATATCCCTGTATTGTGTTTTATGTTTGCTGACCTTTCTATCGAAATGAAAAATGTGATTACACGGAAGTCTGTGAGTTACCTTTTCAGTATATTTCTTGATTGTGGGTATTATTTTGTAATGACAAAGGTGTAAAGACAGTTTTGATAGTGTTCCACTTGCACTGTAACACAATAGGCCTAGACCTTAATTAAACACATTAGAATGCCAAGCTGCATAAGTTGTCTATTGTCAAGCAGAAAACTGCTTGAATGACTCAAAGTTTGATCAAATGTAAATGTTATATATAGGCCTATAATATCAAATATATACATTGTTTAGTTGTTTTTTCTGAACCATGTTCTTTCCTATCTAGTATCTACAAAGATATTGGATATTACTTTGTATTCATCATGACTCTTTATCCGTGAGGTTATTCAATTGTAGCATACACCATATTGTGGAGACAGGCCTATAGGTGTGCTCAGGATAATATTCCTTGGTAGCACTGATGCTCCTAACTTATAAAAATTAGGAGCACCACATACAATTTAGGAGCACCAGAAAAATAATTGTTTAAAGTGATTGAGCTACATGTATAGCCTAGTCTGAGTAGCAGTCCATTTAGCGAACATTACACTCCTTGCCAGACCTTGTCATTGCCAAAGAGACTGGCCTTTCGGCAATATCAATGTTCGATTTTCGCTGGATTTATGGTGGAGTTGCTCATTGGTTGTGGAAATAACATGGAGAAAAAATGTGATAGAGTTCAAGTCAGTAGAGGCTCCTCAGAGGAGAAACGGGAGGATCATTCTCCATCCTCTTACTCTGTAGGCTAGTACCATGGTGTAGATGGAGGACAGATAGTTTCCATCCTCCTCTGGGTACATTTCCTTCAATTCATAACCTAAGAAGCTCATGGTTCTCAACTCTTTCCATAAACTTACATAGGTTGAAGTACGTCCTCCGGAAGATAATTACTATCAGCGATTTTGCTTCGTGAACTGACATGTTGTCTACCCAATCAAGGGATCAGGGAATGAATCTAGAACTGAAAGCACACGCTACAGCTAGCTAGCACTGCACTGCATAAAATGCATAAAAGACAATAGTTGAACAGTTTTGAACCAATCAATTTATTTAAAAATGAAGGAAAAGCAAGAGAGAGAGATTTTTAAAACGTTCACTTAGCTAGCAAATATAAACATAATAAATGGCTCCCTATCCACCGGATGTGTACAAAACTCACTAAAAGTGGCAGTAATAAAGCCTCTCTTGAAAAAATCTAACCTTGACCCATAAAATATAAAAAACTATTGGCCTATATCGAATCTCCCATTCCTCTCAAAAAAATAAGTTAAACAATGTACATGAAACGCTTCAGTCTGGTTTTAGACACCCATCATAGCACTGAGACGGAACTCATGAAGGTGGTAAATGACATTACATTACATTTACATTACATTACATTTAAGTCATTTAGCAGACACTCTTATCCAGAGCGACTTACAAATTGGTGCATTCACCTTATGACATCGAGTGGAACAGTCACTTTACAATAGTGCATCTAAATCTTAAAGGGGGGTGAGAGGGATTACTTATCCTATCCTAGGTATTCCTTAAAGAGGTGGGGTTTCAGGTGTCTCCGGAAGGTGGTGATTGACTCCGCTGTCCTGGCGTCGTGAGGGAGTTTATTCCACCATTGGGGGGCTAGAGCAGCGAACAGTTTTGACTGGGCTGAGCGGGAGCTGTACTTCATCAGTGGTAGGGAGGCGAGCAGGCCAGAGGTGGATGAACGCAGTGCCCTTGTTTGGGTGTAGGGCCTGATCAGAGCCTGGAGGTACTGAGGTGCCGTTCCCCTCACAGCTCCGTAGGCAAGCACCATGGTCTTGTAGCGGATGCGAGCTTCAACTGGAAGCCAGTGGAGAGAACGGAGGAGCGGGGTGACGTGAGAGAACTTGGGAAGGTTGAACACCAGACGGGCTGCGGCGTTCTGGATGAGTTGAAGGGGTTTAATGGCACAGGCAGGGAGCCCAGCCAACAGCGAGTTGCAGTAATCCAGACGGGAGATGACAAGTGCCTGGATTAGGACCTGCGCCGCTTCCTGTGTACTGACCTTTTGATGGCGTCAGATGAGAATCTGCATCTGTCCTCGTGCTCCTAGACCTTAGTGCTGCTTTTGATACCATCAATCACCACGTTATTTTAGAGAGATTGGAAACCCAAATTGGTCTACACGGACAAGTTCTGGCCTGGTTTAGAACTTATCTGTCAGAAAGATATCAGTTTGTATCTGTGGATGGTTTGTCTTCTGACAAATTAACTGTACATTTCGGTGTTCTTCAAGGTTACGTTTTATGACCACTATCGGAAACATAATGTTAACTTTCACTGCTATGTTGACGATACACAGCTGTAAAACTAACCTCGCTGGAAGCCTGTGTTTCAGACATAAAGAAGTGGAGTGGCGAATGTTTCACTTTTAAACTCAGACAAAACAGAGATACCGGTTCTAGGTCCCGAGAAACAAAGAGATCTTCTGTTGGATCTGACAATTAATCTTGATGGTTGTCCAGTTGTCGGAAATAAAACTGTGAAGGACCTCATCGTTACTCTTGACCCTGATCTCTCTTTTGAAGAACATATCAAGTATATTTCAAGGACAGCTTTTTTCCATCTTCGTAATATTGCAAAAATCTGAAACTTTCTGTCCAAAAATGATGCAGAAAAATTAATCCATGCTTTTGTCACTTCTAGATTAGACTACTGCAATGCTCTACTTTCCAGCTACCCGGATAAAGCACTAAATAAACTTCAGTTAGTGCTAAACACGCCTGCTAGAATCTTGTCTAGAACCAAACATTCTTATCATATTACTCCAGTGCTAGCCTCTCTACACTGGCTTCCTGTTAAGGCTAGAGCTGATTTCAAGGTTTTACTGATAACCTACAAAGCATTACATGGGCTTGCTCCTACCTATCTTTCCGATTTGGTCCTGCCGTACATACCTACACGTACGCTACGGTCACAAGACAAAGGTCTCCTTACTGTCCCTAGAGTTTCTAAGAAAACAGCTGGAGGCAGGGCTTTCTCCTATAGAGCTCAATTTTTATGGAATGGTCTGCAAATCCATGTAAGAGACACACACTCGGTCTCGACCTTTAAGTCTTTATTGAAGACTCATCTCTTCAGTTGGTCCTATGATTGAGGGTAGACTGGTCCAGGGGTATGAAAGTGAACTGCAAGGCACTGGAGCAACGAACCGCTCTTGCTGCCTGGCCGGTTCCCCTTCTCCACTGGGATTCTCTGCCTCTGACCCTATTACAGGGGCTTAGCCACTGGCTTAGTCACGGCCCTTCCATGCCGTCCCTAGGAGGGGTGTGTCACTTGAGTGGGTTGAGTTACTGACGTGATCTTCCTGTCCGGGTGGTCGCCACTCTCGGGTTCGTGCCGTGGGGGAGGTCTTCGTGGGCTATACTCGGCCTTGTCTCAGGTTAGTAGGTTGGCGGTTGAAGATATCGATCTAGTGGTGTGGGGGCTGTGCCTTGGCAAAGTGGGTGGGGTTATGTCCTGTCTGTTTGGCCCTGTCCGGGGGTATCGTCAGAGAGGGCCACAGTGTCTCCCGACCCCTCCTATCTCAGCCTCCAGTATTCATGCTGCAATAGTTTGTGTCGGGGGGCTAGGGTCAGTCTGTTATATATGGAGTTTTTCTCATGTCTTATCCGGTGTCCTGTGTGAATTTAAGTATGCTCCCTCTAATTCTCTCCCTCTCTCTTTCTCTCTCTCTTCTCTCGGAGGACCTGAGCCCTAGGACCATGCCTCAGAACTACCTGGCCTGATGACTCCTTGCTGTCCTCAGTCCACCTGGTCATGCTGCTGCTCCAGTTTCAACTCTTCTGTCTGCGGCTATGGAACCCTGTCCTGTTCACTGGACGTGCTACACCTGCTGTCTCTAACACTGAATGATCAGCTTTGAAAAGCAAACTGACATTTACTCCTGAGGTGCTGACCTGTTGCACACTCTACAACCACTGTGATTATTATTATCTGACCCTGTTGGTTATCTATGAACTTTTGAACATTTTGGCCATGTTCTGTTATAATCTCCACCCGGCACAGCCAGAAGAGGACTGGCCACCCCTCAGAACCTAGTTCGTCTCTAGGTTTCTTCCTAGGTTCTGGCCTTTCTAGGGAGGTTTTCCTAACCACGTGCTTCTACATCTGTATTGATTGCTGTTTGGGGTTTTAGGCTGGGTTTGTGTACAGCACTTTGTGACATCGACTGACATAAAAAGGGCTTTATAAATACATTTTATTGATTGATTGACTGGGAGATCAATTCACCTTTCAGCAGGACAATAACCTATGGCAAGACCTGAAAATGGTTGTCTAGCAATGATCAACAACCAATGTGACAGAGCTTGAAGAATTCTGAAAATAATAATGGCCAAATATTGCACAATCTAGGTGTCGAAAGCCCTTAGAGACTTACCCCAAAATAATGTAATCATTGCCAAAGGTGCGTCTACAAAGTATTGACTAAGGGGTGTAAATACTTATGTAAATGAGACATTTCTGTATCTCATCTTCAATAGATTAGATAAAAATTCTAAAAATATGTTTTCACTTTGTCAATATAGGGTATTGTGTGTAGATGGGGGTGAACAAAATATATTGTGACACAAAACGTGTAATAAGTCAAGGGGTTTGAATACATTCTGAAGGCACTGTAGCTCGTCTTTAGGACACTCCCAATGTGTGAAAACATTTGACAAAGTATTGTTCCAATGGTGAAATATCCATTTAATTATACTGTACTGTAAGTATCAATGTAAAGGGAGTTGTAATGTAGATCTGTTGATACTGGACATCCCTCCTCTGCCTTACAGCTCCAGTCCTTCAATGGTCAGAGACAGCAGGTTTTCATCAGCACCTCTTTGGATTATGGCTACAGACCCAGTGGGTCGAACAGTGTGTTATAGACCCAGGTTTGGCTCAAACTCCACTCTGAAGTGAAACATAGAGTGGGAAAGGTGAGCCTGTGGTTTCAACATACTGAGTGAGAGATGGAGGAACTGAATTAAACTTTATTATTCATCACAACGTTGGCAGCTTTTAGGCTATAACACAATATATCCATTTGCATCTTTCGTACACCCACTTTTTTATCCCTCACATTAAGTATGGAACTGCTCTTTGCCCAAGGCTCCAAGCCCATCTGAGTGTCACAGGACAGGATAGTCCCAGAGGAATGTTTATACTGACGGGGACTTCATTGTCGGAAGGTTCATTGTCGGAATCACAAGGGGTCGATGTAGATCATAACATTGTATCATTATAGACAGTATGCTAACGGTCGATACCAGGAATTTTAATATGTTGATCTTTATGAATTGACTGGGATACAAGGTGATGCAAATCTGAGACAGTTGTTCATTTGAGTTATTTAGTGAAAATGCGTAGTGATGCTGAGGCCTTGTTTCAGTCTTGTTTTTTTCCTGATGAAGATACTCACTGCAACCTGTAATGCTAGTGCCTTAAACTTTCAGACGCAGGACACTTTCTTCAGGTCCATGGTGTTTGCTGGCTGCTAGGATCAATAGCTGCTTGTCTGAGATGAGGAGAGACGGGCACATACAGCCCTGATGAGGGGGTGAGGATTGGGATTGAGGGGTAAGGAAAGGGAGCTAGAGAGTGAGGTTAGAGTTGGGGTAAGGAGTAGAGAGTGGAGAAGGATTGATACATGGTTTCATGGACATGTATGTAGCAGTGGAGGCGGGTGACTTAAAAAATTCAGGAGGACAGGACACCCACGGTATACGCACGGAAATGCACGGAGATGTTAAAGTGTGTTTACCCAGACAGAGAGACAACAACTGATAGACTGAGCTTGCTTTATGCATGTTTGTAGGCTGTAGGCCTTATAAAACATTTACTCACATCTGTCATCACTATTATGTTGATTGATTAATTCCAGTTAATAATTTTGGATTGAAAATGTATAGGCAGCCGAGCTAACCCAATTTTGAATATAAACCAAATTTGATCACATTCACATTTGCTCACACACAAATGGACTAGAAATACATAACGTTAACAATTACTTACCCTGACTAAATGGACAGCGCACACAGGCTGTATGCAAGTAAAGCATCGTAATGTGCAATTGCCTCTGCAAGCTCCTTGTAGTTGCCATTGATAGCAGAACGTTCCCTCTCGTCATGTCCTCTAAAAGCCAATTATTGCATGCCCAAAAACGCAGTGGTGTTGAAAAGCCGTTTGAGAACATCATTGTTTCTTCTTACCTCTCACTGTGTTGCGCAGTTTGAATACGCAGACCTTAGTCACGATCGATGCGGCATTTTCCCAGAAGCTTGAATCTGATGTGAGCATTTATATGCTCCCTGCTTTTGTTTAGCTGAACGATCAATGTTCTTCAGGTTACTGTAACCCTCTTTCGCCCAACGTTCAGACTTTCCAAAAAGCAGGCAAGGCCAGCAATACAGGCAGCTTGATGAAAGGCTCCCTGTTAACCAGCTATACTTTTGATACCAATTGGTATTGAACGCCCTCATCTTTTCATCCTTCTTCATGAAACTGATCTCCTTTACTGGCTCAAATAGCCAATCAATCAGCCTGTTACCAACCCTTAGTAAACTTTGGGGAAAAAATGGTGTTTGACCAGATACAATGCTATTTTACAGTAAATAAATTGGCAACCAACTTCAGCACGCTTATAGGGAAGGACATTCAACAAGGACAGCACTTACACAAATGACTGATGATTGGCAGAGAGAAATTGATGATAAAAGAATATGGGAGCTATTTTGTTAGACTTCAGTGTGGCTTTTGACATTATCGATCATAGTCTTCTGCTGGAAAAACATATGTGTTGTTGCTTTACACCCCCTGCTATATTGTGGATAAAGAGTTACCTGTTTAACAGAACATAGAAGGCGTTCTTTAATGGAGCCTCTCCAACATAATCCAGGTAGATACCAGGAATTCCCCAGGGCAGCTGTCTAGGCCCCTTACTTTTTTCAATCTTTACTAATGACATGCCACTGGCTTTGACTAAAGTTAGTCCATTCACTAAACTCTAAGTCTCAACTAAATCTTGTAATAAATAATGTGGCAATTGAGCAAGTTGAGGTGACTAAACTGCTTGGAGTAACCCTGGATTGTAAACTGTCATGTCAAAACATATTGAAACAACAGTAACTGAGATGGGGAGAAGTCTGTCCTTAATAAAGCGCTGTTCGACCTTCTTAATTAACAGCACTATCAACAAGGCAGGTCCTACAGGCCCTAGTTTTGGCGCACCTAGACAACTGTTCAGTTGTGTGGTCAGGTGCCACAAAAAGGGACTTAGGAAAATGTATTTTGGCTCAGAACATGGCAGCACGGCTGGCCCTTGGATGTGCAGAGAGAGCTAATATTAATAATACGCATGTCAATTTCTCCTAGCTCGAAGTTGAGGAAAGATTGACTTCATCACTACTTTTATTTATGAGAGGTATTGACATGTTGAATGCACCAAGCTGTCTGATTGAACTACTGGCAAAGCAGCTCGGACACCCATGCATACCCCACAAGACACGCCACAAGAGGTCTCTTCACAGTCCCTAATTCCTGAACAGACTATGGGAGGCGCACAGTACTACATAGAGCCACGACAACATGGAACTATATCCACATCAAGTAACTGATGCAAGGAGTAAAATTAGATTTAAAATACAGATAAAAATACACCTTATGGAACAGCGGGAACTGTGAAGCAAGACAAACATATTCACAGACACAAGCATACACACACACAATATCATACGCACTATACACACATGGACACATATATTTTGTAGATATGTGGTAGTGGTGGAGTTTGAGCCTGAGGGCACACAGTGTGTTGTTAAATCTGTGAATGTATTGTAATGTTTTTAAAATTATATAAACTGCCTTAATTTTGCTGGATCCCAGGAAGAGGAGCTGCTGCCTTGGCAGAAGCTAATGCATATCCATAATAAATAGAAATACAATTTATTTGGTGACATATGAATATATTTAGTTTAGTTCAATCTAAAATTGACAACTTTTTTAGTCTTTCACTATTTAAATTTTTATGAAATTTCACTGAGGAAGATGGTCCTCCCCTTCCTCTTCTGAGGAGCCTCCACTGGTATGTAGGGTGGGACAGGGAAAAGGAAAGGGTGCTGCTATCATGGATGGTATTGGCAAGTTTTTTAGAGTTACTGTATTTTGAAGGAACAAAGACCTGGGATAACCATTTGTTAGTCTGATTAAGATTTCCAGAATATATGTGTTTGACTTAAAAATGTCCAGTTCTCATGGAGATTTTATTATCACCAAATGCAATTAGCAAGAACAATTTATAGGGCTGGGGGTTGTGAAATATAAAATCTGATTAAGCCCTCTGCATTTTTGAAAAATTGTATAATTACATGTTGAAGGTGTCTGGAATCTATTACAAAGTGAAGAGCAGCAATTTAACATGTGGGTTGGAGTAATGCTACAGACAGGAAAATTATAGAAAGTGCATAAGGACGGCAGGTAGTCTAGTGGTTAGAGAATTGAGCCAGTAACTAAAAGGCACTTTAATGTTTTTTGTCGATGTGCCCTTAAGCAAGGCACTTAACCCTACTTTGCTCCAGGGGCGCCATACAACTATGGCTGACCATTTAAAACAAAGCATTTCACTGCACCTGTCCAGTGTATGAGACAAAAAAACATGTATTTTGTATTTGTTATGTACAGTAGCGAGAAAAAGGGCATGAATGAACTCTGTCCCTTCATAGGCAATGGTAAACACTAGTAGAGACTGATGGTGAGTCGTAGCTAGATTGTTCAGCTGAAGTAAAACTGAAGTGTCACCAGAACTAAATTACAGATGAGCACAAGTTTATGTGTGCACAACATTGAGACTGGTTGCCTAGTCACCAGCAGAAGATGGCTATATCCTGGTCCCAGAGAGGGGTGGAGATACTTGCTTACGCAGCAAAGTCCCTCAGTACAGGCTGAGATGGTCCCTAGTATCCACTCTAACTTAGGCATCCACGCTGACCTTTCCACTCTAATCATGTTTATTATCATATGGTACATGCAACCTACCCCACTCCTTGATTCTCATCACATTCCTAATTTAACCTCACTCCATACCTTAACTCAACCACTCTCACAGATCAGATCACAGCTGACCATGGGAGGGGGGGGGGTAATACAGTAGGGATTTCTGAGGTCATCTTACTTGAGTAAATTGTGCTCTGACCACCGCAGGGGCAGTGTGTGTCTAGTAAAAGGGCTTGTTGTTCTCTCAGCCCTATACTGGGCCCACACACACACACACACACACACACACACACACACACACACACACACACACACACACACACACACACACACACACACACACACACACACACACACACACACACACACACACACACACACACACACACACACACACACACACACACACACACACACACACACACACACACACACACACACACACACAGAGGGACAGTCAGATGGGCCGTAGCCCGAGACTCTTTGGCCTGTGGCTATAGACCGCGTGGCAATCGCCTCCCATGGAGCCCTTTATAGGAGAGAAGTGCAAACAGAATTGACCTGAAGATGTTATTTTCAGAGGTCTGTTGACAGAGCTGAACTATCTATCTGTTGCTTCTTTATTCAGTCTCCGCAGGAGGCTCCATAAGCAGGTTGTCTGTAGCCTGGCAACAGGTTAGACACAATTCAACTCGTTCACTGTATACTTGGAATTAATTTACAGCATGATATAGCTATATACTAACTAGATTTATATTTTTAAGAGGCTATTGTAAACAATCCTCCTCAAAGCAATGTTGTGTCTGAACAACAAATTGTGTTGTTGTGTAATGTTTTTTGACGATGTCCATGAGAAGTGCTGTTCTGTCTATTCCAAATGTTATGGTCATTTGTCAAATGTTGAGTATTGAGAGGGCTGTTTTGGAGAAAAAAAATGTTGGCCTCGGGGTGGTAACTGTTGGTTATCTGGTTGCATACTGCACAGGCAATAGCCTTATTCATTTGTGTTTTTTAGTCAGGCAGCACTGCAGACCACCATAGCTCTGAGGGTCCTCCTCCTTCTTGTCCATTAATAATGCAGAGTGTGGATTTGAGAGATGAGGAAACGGTAAACAAGATCGTCGTCCATCCAGAGGGTTATCCTATGAAGCATGCTAGATCTACTCAGGATTTTCTAAAGCTAATCAGCTTCACATCCCAGCTCAGTTTTCATCCGGACTACGACTGTGGATATTGCCCATTCACCTGCAGCTAACTCTAGCCGGCATGTCGCACGTGGCTAGTTAAACGCCGAACTCTTCATTGAGACAGTGCTGAAACATCAATCCATGGGCAAGTCAGTGCCACATTTTCACTTGTGCCAAAGTCAAAATGAAGGAAAAGTTACAGTATCTTGCAAATTCAGCAGGCTATAGTGTAAAGTTTCAAATACATCCTGTCATTACTAAATAATGTGATAGGTATTTTAACTCCTCAAAACTGATTTGTATTATACTCCTCTGATGAGATGACATCATGACCAGATGAAGGCCATTGATTGATTTAGAATCACTGACAACAATCAAAATGTGAATGATTATTAATGCATATCTTATTAAATCTGACTGATTAGAAGCTAAGGAGAGATTTTACTCAAATGTCAATTACCTCCATAATAGTGTTGAATCACTTTTTTTAATAGCTTCTCTACCATTAATAAACATACTATTTCATAGGAGAATATCAGACGTTAAAACAAATACCAAAGGCAACAAAATAACTATGACATACTGTATGAGTCAGTTATGGGACCAAATGTACTTTTCCATGCCTACTTTGGGCCTTTGAATCCTCTGGTCACCGTGTTAAAGAAACAGCATGTTGTAATTCCTTAAGCTAACACCCAGGAACCTGTGTAGTGTCCTCCATGGATTTAATGGTTACAACAGCAACTCAATTTTGTTGTCAAATAAAGGAAGGTTGGGGAAAAAAGGCATGGCCTTCTATCAGGAAAGAGGACACATGCTATTATTAACAGTAGTAGAGCCATGACAGTGAACAGAGCCAGACCTGTGTAGGGGCCTTTTACCCACCCCCCCCCCCCCCCCAACCAGCCACCATCTTCTGAAAAATGCACAGCGCGAACAGAGGTGGGGTTGATGCAGGGACCTGCTTCCACCACGACTAACTGCTACATGTCCAGGGCCATTACTTATTTATAAGACATGCCTGGTAAGTGCCATAGTGGCCTTGCGATTTTTCCTCAGTGCCATAGGGGCACTTTCATACACCCTGTTTACATTTCAACCACTGGGAGAAGAGAGCGATAACAACAACAAAAAACCCCCCAATTAGTTACAGTGTCCAGAGCAAGGGCCGAAACCTGGGCCGACGAGATGACTCCGATAAATATTTGGATGTGTTATAGGACTCTACCCTGTGCTGGTCAAGATCAGGCTTATAGGAAGTGATGAATGAACTGCTTTTCCATAGCTTCAGTTTCCCTCTGAAGTCATTTCGGGAGTAAAAAAAAAAAAGCTTAGTTTTACCATCATTGCTAAATTTACGTTGGAATCAAAACAATGCAGTGATTAACGAAAAGGTTCTATTTTCTGAGAAAGACCCTGCGTTCCTGTCACGCCCTGGTCGAAGTATTTTGTGTTTATCTTCATGTATTGGGTCAGGCCAGGGATGGCATGGGTTTTTGTATGTGGTGTGTATATATTGGGATTGTAGCTAGTGGGGTGATCTAGCAAAGTCTATGGCTGTCTGGAGTGGTTCTCAATCAGAGGCAGGTGTTTATCGTTGTCTCTGATTGGGAACCATATTTAGGCAGCCATATTCTTTGAGTTTGTCGTGGGTGATTGTCCTTAGTGTCCTTGTTCCTGTCTATGTGTTAGTGTACACAAGTATAGGCTGTTTCAGTTTTCGTTACGTTTATTGCTTTTTGTAGTGTTTGTATTTAGATTTGTGTTACGTTTGTTTATTAAAACATGGATCGCAATCTGCATTTTGGTCCGACTCTCCTTCACACCAAGAAAACCGTTACAGTTCCCTTTGCATTGTCTATGCTTTTGAATGATTTGACTTCTTTCTCTATCCATTCTTTATACTTTTGATGAGAGAAGCAAAATTATTTTATTTATTAATTTATTGTTCTTGTTTAATTATCAGAAATATGCAAGAGACTTCAATGTTATTCTCATAAGAGATGTGCCAGGTACAGAAATTATGTGTTAAGTGTTGTCTTTCAATTCTGCATTCGCTATCATTATTTCTAATACATGACTATTTGTAGAAATGTAGACTGATTTATTCATTCCACAAATAGTCATGTTCAAGGGGTGTCTGTATTGTCCAATTCCACATGTGATTTGTGTCATTTTACATGGTCATTTTGTCCATCAATTCCATGTCATTGTCATTAACATCATTACTTCCAATAAAAGCATTGCAAGCAGCAATATCCATCTCTAAGGTAACTGTGGAGTGTGTGGGGGCTTCATAAATTTGGCACTTTGTAAAACAACAGTCTTTCCCTGCTACATGGCGAAGTGGGGGGATTCTTTGTTATCAAGTCAACAAAGAAATGTGACAACCCTGTTGAGTCCTTCATTCCTTTGTGTAAAGTAATACAGAAGCAATTCAAATGTGTATTGAGGGTGCAAAGCCAATGGCTTATTGGCTTATTTCCAAACTAGGGTTGCAAAATTCCAGGAACTTTCAATAATTTCCCTGGTTTTCCAGAACTCCTGATCCGGACTTCCTGCTTATTTCCTCCTGATTCTGGGACTCCTCCAACTGGGATTTTGGAAAAACCAGGGAGTTTATTGAACGTTTGCGGAATTTTGCATCCATCCCAAATCCAAACTAAATCAAATATGATCATTTCAAATGTAACCTGCCTTTGCATGAGACCACATCTGGTATAGTTGTTAGTCTGCTGAACAGTGGTGGTCTAAGAACCAGGTTGTTGAATCTTCAAGGGAGATACAGTATATGGAAAATTGGGTCATATACTACAAGCAACATATTACAGTCTATGACTGTTTATCAAATAAATAGTAAAACACACAATAACAACAACACATCTAAATGCTATTGAGGGGATTAACAGGTGTTGATGAAATTGTTTTTAGGGCGGAAAAATATCTTAATACATATGTAATACTTACGTATATAGTGTATCAAAATGATTTGTATTTCTGTAAATATTTCAGTATGTGTAGTTAACATTGTGACAGACAGTTGATGTAGGTCAACTTTTCCTTTAGTCTTGTCTCTCAGTCTCTCAGCAGCCTCAGCCATGCCCTGTCTGTCTCAGGACACCGCTAAGCTCAGGCCTGCCAGTGTCACCAGGGAGACACACACTCTGAAAGAAGCTGTGCCAGTCAGATCTCAAACATGTCACTATACTGCACCGCCTGCTCTCTCAGTTCTCCCAAGTCCTCCTGGCCTCCACACCCCCAAAACCACCACCACTCATAGATACAAATCTAACCATGCTGCTCTGGGCTACCATAACACATACCAATGTCTGCCCTCCTGTCTCTCTCGCTCTCTCTCCATCCACCTCTAGATGGACAGGGGTGGGCTGCATTGGACGTGTGCCACCGGCGTCTTTGCCTGGGCCATCTGCTTGGCGAACCCTTGGAAGGATCGCCACGCATCTGCCAGCATTGCCGGGGGTGTCATGGGGCCGTCAGGCGTGATTGATCTGGTCCATTTAGTCGGAGCAGCCAACATAAACACCAGGCAGGCCACTACTCAGCCTGGCCAACTGGCCCACACACAGACCCAGGCTCTATCTCCCACTGATCAGTCAACATGCCATCGCATGGCTGGTCCTCTGTCACTGCTCACTCCTCACTTGTCTCATTGTCAGGTTATTGCTTGACTATAACCAATTTTTCAGTTGAAAATGTTGTGTTCTAATTCAACTATACTTTGAAATATGATATATTCATTTGAATATGATAAAATAATCTCCAGTTATCAGCCCAATCAGTAATTGTTCTAATATTTTTCATAATTCAAGTTCAGTTTTGGATGTGATACGAGCCCTTATATGCATTGGATTATTCCATATGTGTTTTGCTCATCATGGCCCATTCACCAGTGGAAACGTCAGAAGCAAGGTCAAACAATACTATAAATGAATACTGGTCAGAGAAGAGTAGTGGCTTTTTATCTGACCTATAAAACTGGGATAATTCACATAGCACAGATATAGAATGTAATTCATCCAGTCCTCCAGTCTCTTTTTAAATGTTTTTATTAGTCACAGTTTAAATGATACTTAGAGGACATAAAAAAGAGCCATCATCCCTACTGGTTGCTAGAGTTTGATTTTATATCCTATTATTGTCACCTATTTCCCATCTTATGCATATTCCATCCTCTTTATTGTTTGGTCTGTATTCTGGTACAACTCATCCCAGGGCCGAGATTGCATTGGTGTTTGGTTCCCTAAACAGAGAGATCATGGCTACAGCCCTTCATCCAGTGGCTATTTGTGCTCCGTGTGTATTGCATTACTTTGAAATTCAGCTCGGCCAAAGCTCTGACTTCTCAATGCTCCCTTTTAACAAGACCTGTGTTAGTCTTTGGGATTTGCCCACCGCCAGGCTATAAGGTTTTCCTTTACTGCTCAACCACATCACATAGACTTTTTTCCTCTTAGACGTCTGACTGCCGAAGAGAAATCGATTCTCGAGCTGCTCCATTTCACTACATAAATATAAATAATTGTTTAACCGTTAAAAGTCATGTAAGGTTTACTTGATTTGTTGATATAGATGTGACATTTAGCTGAAAGAGACGCTAGGTTTTAATTGAAAAATGAGAAATGGACTTGGGTGTGTCCATGCAGACTAAGTGGAGACTAAAGAACTCTGGGAAATTGTTAAGAGCAGGGAAACTTGGATGTCCTCTCAGTTAAATATTTTAAAAGGGGAGAATTTAAAGCTTGTTCTCTCAATACGTATCTCTCACTCTCTCTTGCTCTCTCTCTCTATTTTTCTCAATCTCTCCCTGTCTTTCTCAAGCTTTTACAAAGTGCCTTTGCTGAAAGAGGCAGAATGGAAAGGTTAGGTATGTGTGTATGAGTGTGTGTATTTTCATGTTATGAAATATCTCTTCAATACTTTCACAAAGTGTCTCTATGTGGTGGATGTGGGTATATCCAGTGATTAAATGAGGACATATAGTGGCGCAGTGGTCTAAGGCACTGCATCGCAGTGCTAGCTGAGACCCATGGGGCGGCACACAATTGGCCCAGCGTCATCCGGGTTAGGGGAGGGTTTGACCGACAGGGATGTTCCTATCCAATCGCGCACTAGCGACTTCTACGGCGGTCGCCAGGTGTACGGTGTTTTCTCTGGCACATTGGTGCAGCTGGCTTCCGGGTTAAGCAGGCGTTGTGTCAAGAAGCAGTGTGCCTTGGCTGGGTTGTGTTTCGGAGGACGCACGCTCTCGACATTCGCCTCTCCCGAGTCCGTACGGGAGTTGCTGTACTGTATGACCTTGAATCTGATGTTTCCACTGGCGAACCAATTGGATACCATGAGATTGAGGAGGAAAAGGGGCAACGAAATTACAATAATTGATGAGGACGCGTAAAGTACATCATAACAAACCCTTTGTAGGTTAGGTTGAATACGGTTAAACCTGTAACAGACACAATGGACATAAGGAAATAAGTAATCATTAATACATACAGTATATTAGTTAAGAGCTTCTTCACTTCCTCTGTCAGCGCTTGAGGGCCACCAGGGGGCCAGCCAAGCAATACCATGGGAAAACTTGACTAAGGAGAAACTGGCCTGGCCAGGAAGTATGTGGGAGCGTTGTGACAGTGTGGGGCTTTTCTCGTGTGAAATAAAAGCCCATGCAGCCCCAGAGAAAACCCCACCGGTAAAGACTGAAAAACCAGCGGTAACATCTGAAAAACCCAGCGGTACAGACAGAAAACCCCACCGTGAAAGACTGAAAACCCCACCGGTAAATACTGAAAACCCCACCGTGAAAGACTGAAAACCCCACCGGTAAATACTGAAAACCCCAGCGGTACAGACAGAAAACCCCACCGGTAAAGACTGAAAAACCCAGCGGTACAGACAGAAAACCCCACCGGTAAATACTGAAAACCCCAGCAGTACAGACAGAAAACCCCACCGGTAAAGACTGAAAAACCCAGCGGTACAGACAGAAAACCCTACCGGTAAAGACTGAAAACCCCACCGGTAAAGACTGAAAACCCCACCGGTAAAGACTGAAAACCCCACCGGTAAAGACTGAAAACCCCACCGGTAAAGACTGAAAACCTCACCGGTAAAGACTGAAAACCTCACCGGTAAAGACTGAAAAAGCCAGCGGTACAGACCAAAAAAACATTGGTACAGACAGAAAAACCCACCGGTATAAACAGAAAAACCCACCGGTACAGACAAAAAGCATCCTGGACATTTTTGTTGACGTAATAAGGTACGATTTTCTTCTTCGGCCACCTCCCTTTCTGTTTTTATTTTGTGTCTGATCAGTCTGGAACATTATACCAAGGTCAATAAATGGAATAGAAGTTTGTGGGAGTTTTGTAAAAAAAAAAAAAAAAAAAGTTTAATGATGAGAGGATTTATCTCTATTTAGATGCAGTAGGTAGAGGAGGGTGTATTGGCAAATGTCTTTCTTTCTTATGTGTTTAGCGCTCCAAAGCGTGTCAGCGAGTAGTTTTAAGCGTGTCTCCATTGGTGACATCCCATCACAGTGCAGTATGAAATGGTCCTGAAGTTGAATGAGTCGCTAACAAAAGCGAGAGGGATTTAGCACATGGAGGCACATCTCCAGGAAGTGTTTATGTTCCTGTTAAAGCCTTTCTCTGGCAGAAACCATTACATTAACGTCTCCTAGTTATTTGTTTTCATCTGAACATTTGGCCGTGGGGGTTTATCCATCTTGACAAGCACATAATATGTATTTCGGTGCTTTGAGGAGGAATATGAGAGAGAGTAAAAGAAGGAGCTAGAGAAAGTTAGGACAGCCTCTGTGTTTTAGTCTTATTTTACACTCTCCAAAGATGCATTAAAGATCCCAATAATCCCCTCAAAATGACATCTTCACTCTCCTCTTTGAGTAGGAGGAATGCATCTCGGCCAAATTACTGAAGACATTATAGGGAGTTAGGGACAATGTGACAAACACATAAAGATCCCAATGTAATTTGATTACGACTGAAGAAGTATAAATATGGAGTCTTCCTAGCATTCCACACTAAGCCAATTAGAAGCTCAAAATGAATTTGTGTCTGTGCGACACCTTGACTTCCCCAGCAGCCAAAAGGTAACAGGTTCAGGGCCTGTGAAAGCTGAGGCCCCGTTGAAGCAGGATCATGCCCATGGTCTTCTAATGGAGACTGAATTATACTGTTGCATTACTGTACCTGGATGGGAGATTTGTTTGACCTTTAAAATACCTCCAACACTTAAGCAGAGAAAGAGGTCACCGTTTGTTTTGAAGAAAATAGGTTATATTCATTTTATTCCGTTATATGTCTATTTGACTTCTTGATCTGATGAGTCACCACAGTTTCTCTATCACCCAAATCACATGGAACAGAGTTATCAAACAAGCAAACAAGCAACTTCCAATGTCTCCACCTAAGGACATACAATGCCTTCAGAAAGTATTCACACCCCTTGACCTTTTCTACAGTTTGTTGAGATGTTGTGTCTCTGGCCTACACACAATACCCCATAATGTCAAAATGGAATTATGTATTTAGAAATTTTGAAAAATGTATTACATTTTTTAATCTGAAATGTATTCATTAAACCTAATACGTTCAGGAGTAAACATTTGATTGACAAGTCACATAATAAGTTGCAAGGACTCACTCTGTGCAATAATAGTGTTTAATGTGATTTTGTAATGACTACCTCATCTCTGTAACACATAGAATTATCTCAGTAGAGCAGTGCATTTCGAACACAGATTCAACCACAAAGACCAGGGACGTTTTTCAATGCCTCACAAAGTAGGGCACCAATTGGTAGATGGGTAAAAAATAAATAAAAAGCAGACACTGAATATCGGTTTGAGCATGGTGAAGTTACACTTTGGATGGTGCATCAATATACCCAGTTACTACAAAGATACAGGCATCCTTCCTAACGCAGTTGCCAGAAAGGAAAGAACCTCCTGCTCAGGAATTTTGCCATGAGGCCAATGGTGAATTTAAAACAGTTGCAGAGCTTAATGGCTGTGATAGGATGGATAAACAACATTGTAGTTACTCCACAATACAAACTAAAATGACGAAAAGATGGAAACTTGTACTGAATAAAATTATTCCAAAACATGCATCCTGTTTGCAACAAGGCACTAAAGTAATAGCGCAAAAAAATGTGGCTAAGCAACTAATGTTTTGTCCTAAATACAAATCCAAAACAACAAATGACTGTGTACCACTCTCATTATTTTGAAGCATAGTGGTGGCTGCATCATGTTATGGGTATGCCTGTAATAGTTAAGGACTGGGGAGTTTTTCAGGATTAAAAAAATGGAATGGAGCTAAGCACAGGCAAAATCATAGAGGAAAACCTGGTTGAGTCTGCTTTCCACCAGATGCTGGGAGATGAATTCCCCTTTCAGCAAGACAATAACCTAAAACACAAGGCCAAATCTACACTGGAGTTGCTTACCAAGAAGACAGTGAATATTCCTGTGTGGCTGAGATACAGTTTTGACTTAAATATACTTGAAATCTATGGCAACACTTGAAAATGGCTGTCTAGCAATAATCAACAACCAACTTGACAGAGCTTGTAGATTTATTTTTAAATAATGGGAAAGGTTGCACAATCCAGGTGTGGAAAGATCTTAGAGACTTGCCCATAAAGAATCACAGCTGTAATTGCTGCCAAAGGTTCTTCTACAAAGTATAAGTGTTGTTTGTAGATGCGTGAGATTTTTATTTATTTAATCCATTTTGAATTCAGGCTGTAACACAAACAAATGTGGAATAAGTCCAGCGGAATTAATTATTTCTGAAGGCACGGTAGGTTGAAAGGTAAACTCCTAAGCTAGCTGTAAATGTATTGTTCTCCATACTTAAATTAATATATCCATTTGCTTTCATCTATATATTTCTTTATATTATAATGTTTTATTTTTAACCTTTATTTTAACAGGCAGTCCCATTGAGACCCAGGTCTATTTTGCAAGGGAGCCCTGCACAAATGACAAACGAATGCAATATAACATACACCAAATTACAAACACACTCAAGAAAAACAATCACATTCCTCAAAAAAGAGATCCCCAATCATGGACTGCCCAAAAGGCACCAGTACATCCAGTTGCACACTCTTATAAAAAAGGGTTCCAAAAGAGTTCTTTGGTTATCCTGATAGGAGAACCCTTTTTGGTTCTAGGTAAAATACATTTTTGGTTCCAGGTAGAGGCCTCTGTGGAAGGGTTCTACCTGGAGCTAAGAAGGGTTCTACTTGAAACCAAAAGAGTTCTACATGGAACCAAAAGGGTTTCTTCAAAGTTTTCATCTATGAGGACAGCAAAAAATCCCTTTTAGATTCTAATCTAGGTAGAACCTTTTTTGAGTGTAGGGAACTCTGTAGATTATTATTTACATGGGGTGCAAAGAAACTCAAAGCTGATTTACCTACCTCTGAGTGGACAAAAGGGATTTCCAGAGTTAGCCATCCCTGAGAGCAGTGAGTCGACATACAAGACTTCAAAAGGGCCTGTCCTTCCTACTTTCTGGTAAAGAATGCAGTGATCTGTACTGGATTTGTTACCTGTAATAAAATGAAGGGCGCTGTGGTAAACAGCATTTAATGGCTTCTAGGAATCGATATGTTTTCATCGATATATGGAACAAACATGGGACAGTGGGACATGGACACACCTTGAGTTTGGGACACTTCCACGATATGAACATGTTTGACAAGGTATGTTTCATGGGGGAAATCCTTTTAATCTCTTAAATGTAATCAAAAATGTAATCTACGTAATCCCCTAAAGTAATTATCCTGAGAGGGCCATAAACAATGACTAGTAAGGCTGCATACTCCAAGAAAGGTTCAAATCTCACCTTTCTGGTAAAAATAGTTATAAATTGCTGAGGTGTAGTCACTTTTCAGGACACAATCTCAAGTACCCAGTACAAATATGTTGAAAACAAGAAAATATGAAATATTTTATATTATGTATTTTCTATTCAACAAAACTGGATGAATATGGCTTAATATGAGGTATATTTGTTCTAAATATAGTATACTCAATTTACAAAATGACCCACTATAATGTTTCACCTTCCTTATAACTGTAAAACACATATTTGTATATTTTGTTACAGAGAAAATGGTCTCTAAATGGTCTCTTTGTAAAGGTCTCTCTTGATCAAAATGTCTTCGCCCATCTCTGTGAATGTCTCATATAGCTCTAGTTGGATTTATGAACTCGTTAGGAAACTCCCCTCCATCCCAAATTATTATTGCTAGTCTACGACAAACAGAAAGTGTTTTTTGTTTAAAATCTATGAATTATTTAAGTGTAGATTACTGGCTATAAATCGGTCGCTGAATGTGCTACAGCGACAAAACCACTCTCTCCTGCTGTGTTACTATGTAAGGAGTCTAGGAATATGTTAGTGGCTGAGATGTAGAGTTCAGCCAGGAGTTGATGGACAGTTGGAAGAGCGAATGAAATGGTAGGAGGGACATCTCAGCTTCAAGTGTTGTCAGATTTCATAATCCTGCTTCAAACAGGACGTGAGGATCAGGGCTGCCACCTATCACAAGCCATTTCAATCTATGGTGTCCACATATTGGGTTTTAAGATCAAATGTTTGTTGGAACTGGTACCAGAACCATGCATTCTCCAAAACAGTAAACAGTGGTTTAAACACATATATTTCATATATCTCCACACAGGAAGTATTCCCAATAAAAATTGAGTAAATACCACACTAAACACACCATGATTATACAGTTACATGGACATGCAGATAGCCTTGGATGTATTGTACTACACTACACAGTTCTGACAGCTAACCAGTGAGTGATAGAGTAATTAATGGGGGGATCACTACCTTACAGTAATAATCCCAGCCAAGTTTTTCATCTCTCCCTCTCTCTCTCTCTCTCTCTCTCTCTCTCTCTCTCTCTCTCTCTCTCTCTCTCTCTCTCTCTCTCTCTCTCTCTCGCTCCCTAGCTCGCTCTTTCTGTCTCTCTCTCTTCACCTGAGAGGCCTAGGGTGTTTGATGGGAGTTCAGCTTCTGCAATGTCTTCCTGTCTCTGGTGTTGTTCTACGGGATATTACACAAATTATCTCCCAGACGAAAGGTTGCCCTGGGTACAAGGCCATTATTAATCGCTCAGCTCGTGGCATTTGCAGCCACTGGCCTATAATTACATCATTCCGGTGGCCCAGTTCGTTTTGTACTTGACTAATTGTGTGTTGAATCTGCTCTGAACCCCACAGAGTAGGGTGGTAGTATAGCTGGGCTGGTGGGCCATTGGGAAGAAGTAGTATGCAGTAATTGTCAGAGCTTAAAGTCAAGTGGAGTTGATAGAGCTGGTTGTCACAGGTCTTCTGTCTCTGAATCAACGCTGTGTCGTTGTGTTGGATGTCAAGGACGTCTAGGGTTAGTCTGCAGTGGAGCTCGGTTGATTGGACCCCTTGTTGCTTTTTGAAACCTTCTGACCTAGTGGCAGATGCAAAGCTCTCTGTGTGCTAGGCTGGACAAATGAAAAGCTAGTGGAATTAATGTGACTCCACTATTGTTTATGAAATGTTACAGAATTGGATTTAGACATTCAAAGCAAATCACACAATAATCTTAACCATGACACCAATCCACAATGTTTCCAGGTACATTGCCGTGAAAAAGTATTTGCCCACTTTCTGATTTTCTCTATTTTTGCATATGTTTGACACTGAATGTTATCAGATCTTCAACCAAAACCTAATATTAGATAAAGGGGACCTGAGTGAACAAAGAACACAAAAATGTGATACTTATTTGACTTATTTAATAAACAAAGTTATGCAAAACACCCAATGCCCCTGTGTAAAAAAGTAATTGCCCCCTTACACTCTAACTGGTTGTGCCACAATTAACTGCAACCAAACACTTTCTGTAGTTGTTGATCAGTCTCTCACATCTCTGTGGAGGAATTTTGGCCCACTCTTCCAAGCAGAACTAATTTAACCCACTGACATTTGTGGGTTTTTGTGCATAAATTGCTCGTTTCAGGTTCTGCCACAACGTCTCAATCGGGTTTAGGTCTGGACTTTAAATACAGTAGGACAATTCAAAACTAGAAATGTGCTGCTTTTCAGCCATTCTGATGTAGACTTGCTTGTGTGTTTTGGATCATTGTCTTGCTGCATGATCCAGCTGCACTTCAGCTTCAGGATGGCCTGAAGTTCTACTTTAGAATTCTCTTATACAGAGCAGAATTCAAGGTTCCTTCAATGATGGCAAGTCGTCCAGGTCCTAAAGCAGCAAAACATCCGCAAACCATCACACTACCACCAACATGCTTGACCGTTGGTGTGAGGTTCTTACTGTGGAATGCAATGTTTGCTTTTCGCCAGAAATAATGTGACCCATTTCATCTTAAAAGTTCCACTTGTGAGTCATCTGTACATAGAATATTCTTGCAGAAGTCTTGACAATCATCCAGGTGCTTCCAGGGGCTATTTTTTTGGCAAACTTGATTTAACTTTCTGAATGAAATGGGTTCCTTTATGTCTGGTGAAAAGCAAACACTGTTTTCCAAACGGCATGGTGGCGGTAGTGTGATGGTTTGTGGATGCTTTGCTGCCTCAGGACCTGGACGACTGAGTTAAAGCAGTTCTGCATGGAAGAGTGGGCCAAAATTCCTCCAGAGCAATATGAGAGACTGATCAACAACTACAGGAAGTGTTTGGTTGCAGTCATTGCAGCTGAAGGTGGCACAACCAGTCAACTAGTATAAGGGGGCAACTTTTTCACACAGTGGAATTGGGTGTTGCATAGCTTTGTTTATTAAATAAATCAAATAAGTATCCATTTTTTAGGTTATATGTTCACTCAGGTCTTCTTTTTGTAATATTAGGTTTTGATTGAAGATCTGACAAATGCAAAAATAGAGAAAATCGGAAAGTGGGAAAATACTTTCCATGGCACAGTATCTTGCCATTGTCTCTCACACACGTGTACATTCACAAGAGTGCTTGCATGCGTTCACATGCATGCACACACTCTCACACGCACACGCGCACACGCACACACGCACACACACACACACACACACACACACACACACACACACACACACACACACACACACACACACACACACACACACACACACACACACACACACACACACACACACACACACACACACACACACACACACACACACACACACACACACACACACACACACACACACACACAAACAAATACAGTCTGTGTGCTTATCTATCACTTTCCATACCAATCTGTCGATGGAGGAGCATGTCACAGTAGCTTAACACTGATTAAGTGAGTCAAGACAGCAGCAGGCAGCAGCATTTCATTACGTTCCTTTACAGCCATTTCTCCATCAACACTCCTTTATGGGCCAAAAGCTCCCTCTCTGTGGGGATTTGGTATTGTATGCTTTTCATTTGTGAGCGGATCGCATTTCAGGCAGGCAGCCCTCTTTTACAGTAACTCGTGATGACAATGCCATGGTACACAAATTACAGAGACACATTTCTAAGCCCTCCCCGCAGGAATAACAACTTATTTCGCCCACCATAAACACAATGGCATAATAACGGTCCCATTATGAGAAAACCAGATTCCTTTTTTTCTGTAACAGGAGAGTACGCTTGGGAGATTTCACATGACAACCTCTTTTGAAGGATAAACATTTGCTTTGCTACGTTTTGAATTTCCTTTTGCATAATATCCTCAATAGAGTTTCACTGTATTACTACAACTACTGGATGGTTGGCACTGTATACGTTCCAAGGGCAGTAATCCTCTCCCTAATATGGAGTTCATGTTCCAGTCTTCTCTGTATGGGACCACCAGTGTATGGAACCTCTTGTATGCTCCCTGTTGTTTTTCAGCAGACTTCACTTCTAGGACCTATTCAATCTTTCAATAAATTTGACTGACCCACTAATGTTAACCATTTGGGATGTGAGTATATGATTTACAATCATGAAACTAATGGATCTGATACTTTACTATCCACATCCCACCACCTGTGTCCGTGTCTTCCCTAAGTCTTCTGCAGTCCTCAGCAGACAAAACCGAGAGGACGCACACTAATAATGCTCTTCAGTGGAGAATGTATATCAGTGGGCTTACATCCCGCCAAAGGAAAGACTTCCTGACCCACAATCCGCTTAAACCTAACCAAGGGCAGAGAGAATTATGGCCCCCACTGCTCCAACTCTGTCATGGATATAAGAGAGAGGTCTGGGGTGCCGCGTGGCAATCGATTTCTCCTCAGGGGGGGAAACCGCCACAGACACAGACACTGTCGCTCTTGCAATACGCCCCAGCTCTCTTTCCTATCAGTTCCTCAGAGTACCACACTGAAGCCCGCCTGGTCTGGCCCTCCACATCTGGAGGCTCGGCTATCGGATCCACAGGCCAATCCATATGGTATAGGTCTGACACAGGGCTAATTAAACGCAGTTAGATAAATCCCCTGGACTTCAATATAATCCTCTAGGTTGCAGTGTGAGAAGTAGAAGGGGCAGCATATCCCCTGCAGAACAAAGCCAGGCAGAGCGTCTAATGTATAAAACACATGGATTAGCGGTTAGCTGGTGGGCCGGGCCACAGCCAGGCAGCGGTTTCCACTTTTTTGGGAGCTGACTTGGCCAAACGATTCCGGGGACCCAGTTAGTCTTGTGTGAGGTGGAAAATCCATCTCTGCATGTGTAAATTGACAACTGTATAAAGATAAGTAAATATCATAACCCTGTCCTGGATCATATATTTTGCTTGAAAAGACAGGTGTTGAGAATATTACTTTTCCACATTTATGAAACCAGAATCCCAGCATGAAAAAAGAAAAACAGACAAGACAGACAGAACATTCAGAGAATACTAGAGGGACTCCGTATTCCATGATATCCGTATTCTATGTTCACCTGTCCTATTTAAGGATTTACACGACAGTGGTTATAGTATATGCAGTCAGTCTTTTTATTTAAACTTTTTCCATCATTCTGACCAAACAGACATACGTTATACAAACATTTACCTACATTTTGAGGGGCTCTTTAAAAATATTTGCACAATGATATTGAGTCTAACCTCTAAGGCTGGGCTCTCCAACCCTGTTCCTGGAGAGCTACAGTCCTTTAGGTTTTCACTCCAACCCTAAAGTAGCTAACCTGATTATATATACTGAACAAAAATATAAACACAACTTTCAACGATTTCATCGATTTTACTGAGTTACAGTTCTTATTAGAAAATCATTCAACTGAAATAAGTTCATAGGGCCCTAATCTATGGATTTCACATGACTGGGCAGGGGCACAGCCAGACTCAGCCAATCAGAATGAGTTTTTCCCCACAAAAGAGCTTTATTACAGACATAAATACTCCTCAGTTTCATCAGCTGTCCGGGTGGCTGGTCTCAGACAATCCGTCAGGTAAAGAAGCCGGATGTGGAGGTTCTGGGTTCGTGTGGTTACACGTGGTCTGCGGTTGTGATGCCGGTTGGAATTACAGACAAATTCTCTATAAAGACTTTGGAGGCGGCTTATGGTAGAGAAATTAACATGCAATTCTCTGGCAAGAGTTCTGGTGGACATTCATGCAGTCAGCATGCCAACTGCACGCTCCCTTGAGACATCGGTGGTATTGTGTTGTGTGACAAAACTGCACATTCTAGAGTGGACTTTAATTATCCCCAGCACAAGGTGCACATGTGTAATGATCATGCTGTTTGATCAGCTTCTTTATATGCCACACCTGTCATGTGGATGTACAGTATCATCTTGGCAAAGGAGAAATACTCAATAACAGCAATATTTTATTTTACCTTTATTTAACTAGGCAAGTTAGTTAAGAACAAATTCTTATTTTCAATGACGGCCTAGGAACAGTGGGTTAACTGCCTTGTTCAGGGGCAGAACGACAGATTTTTACCTTGTCAGCTCAGGGATTCAATCTTGCAACCTTTCGGTTACAAGTCCAACGCTCTAACCACTAGGCTACCTGCACCCCAAACAGATAAACAATAAACAAACGTGTGCACCGCACCACATTTGAGAGCAATAAGTGTTTTGTGCTTATGGAACATTCGTGGGATCTTTTATTTCAGCTCATGAAACATGGGACCAACACATCACATGTTGCGTTTATAATTTTGTTAGCTAGTATAATAATTAGCTGGTTGAAAAGCTGGGTCAGGCTACATGTAGTTACAACTGGGGTTGGAGAAAAAACCTACAGGAGGGTAGCTCTCCAGGAACAGGGTTGGAGTGCCGTGCTCCAAGGAATGCTTTGAGGAGCACTGCTCTCAATACGTAAAGTAGAAGCAGCCTAACTGCCATTGCTCTTTAAGAATTTTAACTACGCAAAAAGAATAGGCCTATATGAAAACCGACTCTCGTATCTCTCTGCACATTGCCATTGTATCACCTCCAACATTGCGTTATAAAATGTGTAATATTTTCATAACTGTGGAAAGATAATCTTGCACTTCAATCCCAATATGGAGTCATTTTAAACAGCCTGACTTTGGCATGAATTATGCAGAAGTATTCAAGCCCCACTCCTGCCCAGGGAGGAAGTACTCTCTCCCAGCCTCAGTCACAGGATATCAGCTACTAATTCATTATTCATCATGCTGTAGCTGGGGCACTTCACTTCGCCCCTGGTCAGCTTCTCTTCTTCTTCTTCTTCTTCTTCTTCTTCTTCTTCTTCTTCTTCTTCTTCTTCTTCTTCTTCTTCAGACTTCGTCTGATTTCTTTCCCTCTCTCACAATCCTCTCTTGAATGAATGAATAAGGGTGGGAGTTACTGGATAACCTGTATGTAACATGTGTGAAAGGTTACATCCAGTGCATTCAGAAAGTATTCAGACCCCTTGACTTTTTCCACATTCTGTTACGTTGCAGCCTTATTCTAAAATGGATTAAATTGTATTTTCCCCCAGATCATTCTACACGCAATATCTTATAACAACAAAGTAAAAACAGGTTTAAACACATTTTTGCAAATGTATAAAAAATGTAATAAAAAATATAATATTTACATAAGCATTCAGACCCTTTACTCAGCACTTTGTTGAAGAACCTTTGGCAGCAATTACAGCCTCGAGTCTTCTTGGCTATGACGCTACAAGCTTGGCACACCTGTATTTGGTGAGTTTCTCCCATTCTTCTCTGCATATCCTTTCAAGCTCTGTCAGGTTGGATGGGGAGCGTCGCTGCATAGCTATTTTCAGTGTGCTTAGGGTCATTGTCCTGTTGGAAGGTGAACCTTCCAACCTGCGCTCTGGAGCAGGTTTTCATCAAGGAAGTCTCTGTACTGTACTTTGCTCCGTTCATCTTTCACTATTCTCCCAGGCCCTGCCGCTGAAAAACATCCCACAGCATGATGCTGCCACCAACATGCTTCACCGTAGGGATGGTGCAAGGTTTCCTCCAGACGTGACGCTTGCCATTCAGGCCCAAGAGTTCAATCTTGATTTCATCAGACCAGATAATCTTGTTTCTCATGGTCTAAGAGTCCTTTAGCTGCCTTTTGGGAAACTCAAAGCGGTCTGTTATGTGCCTTTTACTGAGGAGTGGCTTCCGTCTGGCCAGTCTACCATAAAGGCCTGATTGGTTGAGTGCTGCAGAGATGGTTGTCCGTCTGAAAGGTTCTCCCGTCTCCACAGAGGAACTCTGGAGCTCTGTTATAGTGACCATCAGGTTGTTGGTCCCCTCCCTGACCAAGGCCCTTCTGCCCCAATTGCTCAGTTTGGCCGGGCGGCCATCAGATCTGTTCCTCGACACAATCCTGTCTCGGAGCTCAATGGACAATTCCTTCGACCTCATGGCTTGGTTTTTGCTCTGACATGCACTGTCAACTATGGGACCTTATATAGACAGGTGTGTAACTTTCCAAATCATGTCTAATCAATTGAATTTACCACAGGTGGACTCCAATAAAGTTGTAGAAACATGATATATGGAAACCTGATATTTAGGCCAGTGACACAACCTTGCAATATAATCCATTTTAAATTCAGGCTGTAACACAAAAAAATGTGGAAAATGTCAAGGGATGTGAATACTTTCTGAAGGCACAGTAGGTTACATTATTGTCATTCATTTGGAGTATTTCTACTACACTAGACCTACACTGAGTATACCAAACATTAGGATCATCTTCCTAATATTGGACACGTGAAGTGATCATGTAATCTCATGTGAAGTTAATTTGATAAC
This sequence comes from Oncorhynchus gorbuscha, assembly GCF_021184085.1. NCBI lineage: Eukaryota > Metazoa > Chordata > Actinopteri > Salmoniformes > Salmonidae > Oncorhynchus > Oncorhynchus gorbuscha. The sequence continues at coordinate 68,769,379 of NC_060176.1, forward strand.
ATGCACATTTGAAGAGTTCCAAAAATACATGTTTTCACGTCAAATTTCACATATGAAACCATGTGTTTTTACTGTAAGGGAAGATAATAGCCTGCTCAACTTTCACTCTTCTCTACTCTGTGTGATATTCCATTGATTAGACAGCAGGAGATGCTGCCACACACCTTTATGAAGGCTTTCCATTGTGAGTGGGACAGGGGGACCTGGGGGTGTAACTGATCCAGTGTAGCGGTGTTGGTCAGGAGGCTTCCTGCCATATCACTATCACAGTATGAGACGATTCAACCCCCTAGGTGATCTACGTGGGCCAGGAAGTGATGTCATAGCCTTAATGGACATTCCATCAATCATGGGAGAGCCTGTAAGTTGCTCTGGATAATAAATATATATATATATATATATATATATATATATATATATATATATATATATATATATATATATATATATATATATATATATATATATATTTAGAGACGTTGTTCAGCATAAAGTGAAGCATGATCGGATGTAAACAAGGGTGTGTGTGTGTTTGTGAGTGTGTTTGTGTGTGTGTGTGTGTGTGTGTGTGTGTGTGTGTGTGTGTGTGTGTGTGTGTGTGTGTGTGTGTGTGTGTGTGTGTGTGTGTGTGTGTGTGTGTGTGTGTGTGTGTGTGTGTGTGTGTGTGTGAGTGTGTGAGTGACCTCAACAAACAGACACAAATGTTGAAATACAGTAAGAGGAAAGGATTTATTCAACATAAATACAATGTTTTTGTACTATTTTGTACAGTATTCTTGCAGTTGATTTGGGACTGAGGCTACATTCTGAGCACAGTTAGCAACACCTGCCAACCTCATTTACACAGACACTAGCTGTTGAGCTGCCTGCCAGAAGCTTTGTTACAATATCAGCACATTAACCTTGCTACATGATACCTCACAGATGGGTTGTGACTGTTTAATCTGTAATCTTCTGTTTTTCCTCTGAGATGTTTCTGTTTTGCTGATATGACACTAGGAACATCTGTCAAAAAATATTTGAGACAGACTTGCAAACACGCACGGAAATATGGACAACATATGTAAAACATCCTATGTTCCCTTAAACAATATAAAATAAATACCAAGTCAGAGTAAACCAAACACAAGAACGCAAGAAAAGAAACGTCCAGCTGATATATGTTATATAGCAGACGGGGGTGGGCATTTTGTAGGCCTTGGCAGTGGATCTTTCAGTATAAATTAGGTCACGGCTGTGCCAATGGAGGTCCCGTGAGGTGGGGGCTGGGTTTTGGGTCATCTGTGCCCCAGACACAGCTGAGGGCCAGTGGGCAGTGGACCCAGGAGCTCCACCCCACTTCTCCCCCCTCCTCATGTTCTTCAACTCCTCCAGTATAAAGCTAGGCCAGAAACACACTGTTGGAGGTGGAAGTGTGTGTAAAGCATGCATGAGTGAATGCATACGTATAGTATACATGCGTGAGTACGTATATGTGCATATGTGCATGGATAGGTGTAGGGTCATGGTCAAATGGTTTCCATGCCCTTCCTTAGGGCTCAAGCCCAGGTGCAGCTGGGAAGGGGGCAGGTACCAGATGGGACCAGAGTGGGACAGTGTGGATCTATGCAGGTTGAGATGGAGATGGCAGTCATTTCATATCACTCTGCATATCATTCATGCCTCATTAAGCCCAACAAAGCACACTGGACATCTGCCATTGCCAGGAGAGGGTGGAAAGTGTCTCTATTTTAGAGACACGGATGTGTTTCTCGCTGACTCGTCCATTCTCTCTCTCTCAACATTTCTCTTTCGCTCTCTTCTCTCTCTCTCTCCTTGTGTCACAGTCACAGCCTTTATGTACCTCTCTAATTTTCACATTTCACTCAAGACATATACTCGTTATTTTCATTAAAATGAAAAACTGTAAAAACAAAGTTTCACACAAGTTATAAATGACTGAAATGCTAAGCCATCTGAAATGTGCATTGCCAATTAAATTCATCAATGCTGTGAGTTTTTCACAGCTAACAGATTTTATAAAGTGCAAATCAGATGTGAAAATGATATATATTTGGTAGTTTGTCAAACAAATATTAATTAAATATCGCAAACATTTTACAAAATGTTTACGCCCTTTAGCATGTCACTTCTTGTTCTAATAAAAGTTGACAGATTTAGCTTGTTAATATTTCTGCCTGTTGCTATCCACACTGTTAAAAATGATAGATGGGGTGTAAACAGCTGCTGTTTGTGTGTGTGTGTGTGTGTGTGTGTGTGTGTGTGTGTGTGTGTGTGTGTGTGTGTGTGTGTGTGTGTGTGTGTGTGTGTGTGTGTGTGTGTGTGTGTGTGTGTGTGTGTGTGTGTGTGTGTGTGTGTGTGTGTGTGTGTGTGTGTGTGTGTGCGTGCGTGCGTGCGTGTGTGTGTGTGATGTTTGACACATTTTCACAGAAGGGGGTTGTGTTATCCTTGTCTTTTGGAATTGGACCTAAGGCTGTGTCTAATTGGAATCTTCACACTTCCAGGCTTGACTCGCACTGACACACTTCGACCTTGGCTCTCTTTCCCGTATTAAGCAACGGGAAAACAGCCTTGGCTGAGACGATTAACATCTTCACTTTTACTCTGTTTCATATCTTATCCTTCTCTCTTTCTCCCTTCTCTCTTCGTCAGATGCATCAGTAGTATGTCATTGTTAAGGAAAAACCTTGTAAAAAGATGAACTTCTCAACTCCAGAACAGTAATCAAAGGGACACAGGACCCCGAGAGAAGGTCAAAGCAGAAGGTCAAAACTGTCTGGAACAGAAACGTCATGTTAGGGCTAGGCAGATGGGTGTGACATATTTATATTTTCTCATATCTAATGCTCCTATTTTTCCTAACTTTCTGATGGATGCAAAGGCTCTACCAAGGGGTTTACCTCCACCTCTCCCAGCGTCCACACATCACTGGGTGGCGCTCTTTTACACGGTCCTTCCAGACGGATGTGAACAATAGCCCTGGAACATAGCCAGTAGAATCAGATTGCAATTCACACTGCCTCTGAGCCAACAGCCAGCCAGGGACAAAAGCATGCATGAACAACACGAGCGACTCAACAGAGAGTGCTATGATGTCAAACACCTCTGCTTCTGGGAAAATAGCCGTCAATACCACCTCTCCATACATTTCAATGCTACACTCCCAGAGGCCTTGACTCCCCTTTTAGCATCCAAGGGCCTGGCTATCGGCTTGATTTCCCCTTCCCATCAGAGCACATTGATCAAACAGCACACTTAGGTTGTTCAAGGTGGACATTAGAGCTGATGGAGCCTCGTGCCGCCCTCTGTGGTGTTGAAACAAAGGCCATTATGTCTGATTGCACTCTCCATCTCTCAGCGGTGGACATTAGATGATTTACCAGGTATTTATACACACGGCTGGCTCCCACCCCACACAGACCAGTAACACCATGCCACCCGCTCTCAGTCTGAGCTGAAGTGGAGGCTTTTTGATGCTAGTGTTATCGTGGCTGATTACCCATGGAATAAGGCCTTAATGTTACTGAGCTCAGCTTTGGGACTGAGAATTTAAGGGATCGATTTCTTTGTCCACAGCTTAATCTATTTATGAAGGAGGCATCAGTCCAAATGTATGGTTTGATGGAGTCCTTCTAATGAGATAGGAGATGTGCTGTCAAAGGGAGGTCAAGTCGATTAATGTATGACCTGAAAGTTAAGGTTCAAACCTCAAGAGATATTCTGTACTACAGACGTTATGTTAAGTTTTACCTTATCAAATGTTGATTTTACATGCAATTAAATGTTTAAATAATTTAACTGTCATAAAGACCTCAGATAAATAATGCCTGTGGTGAAGACAAAACCTCTAACCTTAAAGAAGAATTGTACTTTAGCTTGTTCTATGTAGCTACGAACAAGCACGGTCAAAAACTGAAAGTAAACTATAGCAATTATTCTTGCCACAGTGGAAACAAGGAACCTGTTAATAATGTGAAACATTCACACTGCTGGTAAATGAGGCATATCCACACATGGCTTTTGTTGTTTCTGCAAGCATTTTTTCACCAACATGCATTCTCCCACTCAAAGGACAGAAAATGTTAAACTGCTTGCGCAAATGTTTGCATTGTTGATTTAATTGTAGAGCTAATTTCGCTGATTGAGGTGATTCAATATTTGAGACTGGACTTTGGAGAAAGCATGCAAGGTCTAGGAGACCTTGACTTAAAACACTTCCTTGTCAGTCACAGTAAAAACTCTGCCTCCTAGTTCAGAAAACAACATCCTGTTGCACCTGATGCCTGCTCTTGCTCCTGTAGGGTGCACACACTGGGGGTGTGTGGGCGGATGCACTGTGTACATAACAGCATTTCATACAGATGTAAAACTCCTCAGATTTTAAACACAACAGCACAACAATGCTCCGTTTCTCCCTGTGCCTCCGGGCCAAAGCACTGCATTGTGTCCAGCTTCATGTGTGGAGAATATTGACTGACAGCTTCAAATGAATGGCAGCCTCGTTCATGTTGACGCCATGTGAGAGCGAAGTAACCTGCCCTCTCTGGGTTTTCTTTGTCTAAGAACAACATTTATCAGAGTACATGTTTTTCCAGCATTTTATCCGTGTTTATGTATGCTGTAGCACGTCAAGGTTTAACATAGCGAACACAGCTACTTAGAGGTCAAACGTTAGCCTACAGATATTGATGTCCAGTTTAGAGCTCATGGTAATCTATTCATTCCCCAGTGTGTGTTAGTACACTAGCCCCTCATTAGCGCTAAATGGAGATGTTGTGGTCATGACAGAAGTGTTGTCTGTGAGAGCGTGGATGCAGGGGCAGAGCTACTGTAGAAACCTGGCCCACTCTACAGGGGATTGTGGGTAAGACTATTCATTCTGAGTTGACACCCAGACCTTTTCCCTCCTCTCCTCTCCCCTCCCCATCCCCTGACCAGGTGCAGGAACTAGCATAAAGGACACTTCTCATTTGCGTCCTGGGCTGCCAGTGACACAGTTTACTGTGACCTTAGCGCTTACCACAACATGCTGGTGCCACTGTCCTCTACTGTGACTTGTGGTGTGATTTTGAAGGGTGCAAATGTTGTACAGCGGGCAATGTGACACACATTAACAGTGTGAACCTGAATGAGTGTGTGGACAGGACGCTGTGTAAATGTCACAGCACCTGAACTGCGACCTATGCTGGTCATAAGCACCCCAGTGGAACACACAGGGAGACAAAGATCACAGAGGAGCAGGGCCGTTTATGCTCGATTAGCCCCATTCTCATCTCTCAGACACTTTTAGGTGGCACGTATCCTTAAGTTAAAACCCCAAGAGTCGATTGACGCACTGTGAGAATAGCTCCCCATGTGTTTATGCTAGAGACTTACCATTTCTTGTAGTGACTGCACCTCATTCCTTTCTTTCCGCTGATATAACATTTGCAACTATTCCATTACATAGGACTTGTCAAAGTGGCCTTTTTCTACACATGAGAGGATCCGGACAAGAAAATAGCTCATGAAATCGTCTGTAAAAACCGAACAGTGTGAGCTACAAACTAATATGTCACCAATATCGAAAAGGAGACTCTCACAAACACAAGCTTCAGGGGAGTCATCTGAAGGTAATCGAGTACCAAGCTTTAAAAATGGCAAAAAGTGCATAGGGGGTCAAATGTGCCAAAAATAATGTGACCAAACATGGGTTTATTTACATTTTCTTACATCCCTCCGATATAGGACACACACTTCAAAACCTTGTTCCTTATTAAAGAAATACTTTCTGTTTTGACATTTCTGAATGTGTTATTCAATACGTTTCTATAGCAGTAAAGGCCAAACTCAGTGTTTCATCAAATAATGCAGGGGTCAGAAAATTCCAAATCAAATGGCTAAATGATAAATTTCATGCCCATCTCAAAACAATTCCATACACTCTTCTAAAAGGGTTATGCGGCTGTCCCCATAGGAGTACCCTTTTTGGTTCTAGATAAAAACCCTTTTATACCTCCAGGCTCTGATCAGGCCATACACCCAAATAAGGGCACTGCGTTCATCCACCTCTGGCCTGCTCGCCTCCCTACCACTGAGGAAGTACAGTTCCCGCTCAGCCCAGTCAAAACTGTTCGCTGCTCTGGCTCCCCAATGGTGGAACAAACTCCCTCACGACGCCAGGACAGCGGAGTCAATCACCACCTTCCGGAGACACCTGAAACCCCACCTCTTTAAGGAATACTTAGGATAGGATAAAGTAATCCTTCTCACCCCCCTTAAAATATTTAGATGCACTATTGTAAAGTGGCTGTTCCACTGGATGTCATAAGGTGAATGCACCAATTTGTAAGTCGCTCTGGATAAGAGCGTCTGCTAAATGACTTAAATGTAAATGTAAATGATAACTCTTTTGGGTTCCACCATGTTCCATCTTCCTTTTGGAAGATTTATGGAATTGTTTTAAGATGGACATCAAATATTTCCACAAAGGGTTCTACATGGAACCCAAAAGAGTTATTCGTGGAACAAAAAGGGGTTCTTCAAAAGGTTTTTCTATGGGGACAGCCGAAGAACCCTTTTTGGTTCTAGATAGCACCTTATTTTCTAAGAGTGTATGTTAGCGTAGTAGATATTGCAATATAAGGGCTTAGACCCACAGGGGTTAACCACACTGATGTGACAGTACGCTTTCATGCCATACAGTATTTACAAACATAATTTATTTTATTCACTGTATAGCTACAATTTTCAGTAAGCCTACGATCCTCAAGGAGAGACTGCCTCTCTCACATGCTTTTTTGTGTATGTGGATATTATGCAAGTTTTTTTCTAAATGGGCATACACAGCTGCGTCACAACTGTAAGATTGTGATAATGGGGTGGCAGGTAGCCTAGTGGCTATTGGGGCGATCCAGCAACTGGGTACCCGGGTCCAATGGGAATCTGATGGGAAGTGAGCTGGCAACCAGAGGGTTGCTGGTATCACAAAAACAGCTCCCTGGGTACCAGTGTAGCAGGCCCCCGCACCTCTCCACAACAAACTGTGTGTGTGTCTTTTGGAGGGGTTGGGTTAAAAGCGGAAGTAAAATTTGGGTTGGACCTTACGTGCAATTGACCAATAAAGTTTAATAAAACAAAACTATAGCTGCTACCAACTGACACCATTAATCTCGTTACAAAATCATGGGCATTAATATGGAGTTGGTCCCTCCTTTGCCGCTATAACAGCCTCCACTTTTCTGGGAGGCTTTCCACTAGATGTTGGAACATTGCCGCTATAACAGCCTCCACTTTTCTGGGAGGCTTTCCACTAGATGTTGGAACATTGCTGCTATAACAGCCTCCACTCTTCTGGGAGGCTTTCCACTAGATGTTGGAACATTGCTGCTATAACAGCCTCCACTTTTCTGGGAGGCTTTCCACTAGATGTTGGAACATTGCCGCTATAACAGCCTCCACTTTTCTGGGAGGCTTTCCACTAGATGTTGGAACATTGCTGCTATAACAGCCTCCACTTTTCTGGGAGGCTTTCCACTAGATGTTGGAACATTGCTGCTATAACAGCCTCCACTTTTCTGGGAGGCTTTCCACTAGATGTTGGAACATTGCTGCTATAACAGCCTCCACTCTTCTGGGAAGGCTTTCCACTAGATGTTGGAACATTGCTGCGGGGACTTGCTTCCATTCAGCCACATGAGCATTAGTGAGATCGGGCACTGATGTTGGGCGATTAGGCCTGGCTTGCAGTTGGCGTTCCAATTCATCCCAAAGGTGTAGGATGGGGCTGTGGTCACACCGATCTCGACAAACCATTTCTGTATGGACCTCGCTTTGTGCAAAGGGGCATTGTCATGTTGAAACAGGAAAGGGCATTCCCAAACTGTTGCCTCCATGTTGGAAGCACATAATCGTCTAGAATGTCATTGTATGATGTTGCGTTCAAATTTCCCTTCACTGGAACAAAGAGACCTAGCCCAAATCATCAGCCAAACCCAGATTTGTCTGTCGGACTGCCAGAGAAACCATTTCCACCGCTCTAGCGTCCAATGGCGGCGAGCTTTACACCACTCCAGCCAATGCTTGGCATTGCATATGGTGATCTTAGGCTTGTGTGCGGTTGCTCTGCATGGAAACCCATTTCAGGAAGCTCCCGACGAACAGTTCTTGTGCTGACGTTGCTTCCAGAGGCAGTTTGGAATTGAGTGTTGCAGCGGTTCTGTGAGCTTGTGCGGCCTACCACTTCACGGCTGAGCCGTTGTTGCTCCTAGACATTTCCCCTTTACAATAACAGCACTTACAGTTGGCTAGAAGGGCTGAAATGTGATGAACTGACTTGATGGAAATGTGGCATCCTATGACAGTGCCACAATGAGAGTCAAATCAAATCAACATTTTTCTTAGTCACATGCACCGAATACAACAGGTGTAGACCTTAAAGTGAAATGCTTACTAACGAGCCCCTAACCGACAGTGCAGTTTAAAAAATATGGATAAGAATAAGAGATAAATGTAACAATTAATTAAAGAAGATTAGCAAAAAATAACAATATGTACAGGGGGGTGCCTCCAGTACAGAGTCAATGTGAGAGGGGCACCGGTTAGTTGAGGTAGTATGTACATGTAGGTAGAGTTAATTAAAGTGACTATGCACAGATGACAACTGAGAGTGGCAGTGGTGTAAAGTTAGTGTGTAGTAAAGTTACATGTAACTATACAAAGAAAATTTAATTCCATGTGTCTACATGGTATCAGTACTCCCGTGGTGGTCTAATGCACGGCATCTCAGTGCTAGTGGTGTCACTACAGACCCTTGTTCGATCTCGGGCTGTATCACAACCGGCCGTGATCGGGAGTTCCATAGGGCGGTGCACAATTGGCCCAGTGTTAATCAGGTTAGGGGAGGGTTTGGCCGGCGTAGGCCGTCGTTGTAAAATAAGAATTTGTTCTTAACTGAATTGCTTAGTTAAAAATAAAGGTTAAATTAAAAAAGTACAACTTCTTGTAAAGTGTTAAAATTCTATTTTTAATGTGACATTCAAAGTGTGTGGTCCTTATTACTATGGACTAGTACATTTATTTGCCAATGACAGAGAAGAGAACTGAAAAGTACAGAAAAATACTTTTTATGATTTCACCAAGGAAGCCCTGAATATTTGTCACGTCCTCTGAAAATGTGAAAATTGAGTTAACAATGTCTCATTACGTTTGAGAGTAAAGCAAGTAAAACCTTCAGGGTCTGCTGTGGAACAGAATATGAGTAGTCTCGTTGTGTCAGCTTTACAGAGATGCACAGAGAAAAGGTCCTTAAAAACATCTCCCTCGCACTTTGACACGAGGCGCAATTATCTCTGCCATGGTTTCAGCCAAGATGTACCCGTCATGTTGAGTGGGATCGCTCTCTGTGGGAGGCGTGCCAGGGGAAGGTCGAAGCGCCCATCTTGAATCCAGATTTGTCTTCGCGTCTCCTACATGTGTTTTGTCAGCATTGTGGTTCAAGGAAATGCTGAAATAGAGTGCTGATTGCAGTGATTACTGTCCTACCTTTCCCTGCTCAGATCTGTCACACAGTATCTGTCACAGAGAGACGGAGAAAGACAGAGATATTTTTCATCTGCCTCTTTGAAATAAATCTTGTGATGAATGATTGTCAAAACAACTCATTTTCCAAATGAATTGCATTACATCGTTTTTCTTGACACGTTTAGCTGATATTCAGATGTAATTAGTCTTTGGTTGTTACTGTACATTATCATATGCATCTTGCACTTGAGAAGGCTAATAATAGTCCGTCTTGGTCATCAGACAGGATAAAGAATCCCATAACCTTGTGCAAATCCAAAACTCAATTTATTATACTGATCAATGGCAAGATCATCAGGGTTAGGCACACTGAATGTTGCAACACTGTTTACTGCACCCGTTAGTGTTAGAACATATTGCCTGCTAAGTTTACAAAGCTTCAGCACAACTAAGCCTTCTCGTGTTTCATGTACATTACAGTAGGACACTAAACACGCCATGGAAGCAAAAGTGACAGAATGTAGAGGGGATCCCAAGGGAAGGCTGTTCTTCTGTTTGTACCATATCCATACCTGTTCTCTAGTCCCATCAGTTTGCCTGCTCAAATCCCCTTGGCCTGCACTAAACACAGCCAGCGCACAGCTCCTCCACCGCCTGCGAGGGAGAAATTAATGGCCAATATTTGGTATTTAAATGTGGTCTCTATGATGCATGATATTGCACTTGCGAGGCTATATCCCCAGAGTAACATTTACTGCCGAACAGGTTACACATGCTGCTTGGAGAGTTAGAGGCACCCACACACTGAAAGTGGAACGGACTGGAAAATGAATGCTGGAAGTTGAGAGAGAATAAGTAATGATTCACCACTGCATGGTAGGGATGCTGTGTATCTGAGAGCTAGTTTGTAAGACAGGATTTTTTTTCCTTGTCTGTTTATTGTGCATGGTTCAGTTCACTTTGTGAAATGTTTACCCTTTCCCGGACCCGAGCCCCTGTTCCAGTTCTTCTTCTGCTTTCAACCAAACACAACTAACACCAGAAGAGCGCTGTGGCTCTGTTCGGGTAGGTATAGATCTCAATGGCAGCCATGATGATTATTGTAAGCTCATACCTCAGGAGAGGAGTGTCGCCTGCGTGTTAGAAACGTGATGTGCCTCACCACCTCCCTGTGGAATGTGACAGGTGTAGGGTGACAGGACTGTGGATCCCCAGCAGGGGCGTGGGAGGGGGTGGCGAACTGGATGTCACGGCCTCTGCTCCAACACACTTCCCCCTGCTGGCACGGAGATGACTGCTTTTGTCTGGAACTGGGCTTTGATAAGAAGCTCTTAATGCCATTGGGTCTCCTGGGGGCCCCAACACGAAGAGTAGAGACCCAATCACACAGTATAAATACCTATGTCTCGATTTTCTCCTGCTAATAAAATGGGAAACCTGTTCCCTGGAGACGTGTTGATAGTTTCATAGCGACTGCCATGAATATGAACATGACAAATTAATTCAAAAAGGGTGCAGCAAATGTTCAATTACAGGATCTGGCCTACCTTCCCTGTCTCAATTTTATTCTTCTAGATTTGTCTTTTTACTTGCTTGTTAATATTTAAATGTGACTTGGATATTCTTGATGGACCATTGGTTTCCAAAGTAGCTTGAGACAGACTTGAAAAGTATGGAATGATTTTGTGATGTCACAGTACTGTGTAGTGATTTGGCCTCCTTAACCAACACATTTCAAGCAATTTAACACAGATTGATACATATTCTGCCTCAGGGGACTTTCAACTCAGTGTATTTATATTAGCCGGTTGCCAGGTTTGGGTAGGTTACTTTGTAGTTACTTGTTCAAATTTGTAATCAGTAATGTAACTTTTGTATTTACCTAAACTCAGCAACGTAATCTGATTACTTTCCACTTAAGATCCTGGCTGTTACCCCATTCTCCTAGGGTAGTAGGAATATGCAAAAAAACAGATTTATATGTCACACCTCACACTTGTACAGGTTACCCACTTGTACATGCAGTGAAACTGGACAAGTATCAGCACCCCTATTTGACCCATCTCTTTTGCTGAATTGAACGCATTTCTTTCACAAACATCCTTTCTAAAAAAATAATCTCAAAGTAATCATCTATAATCATATATAATCAAATATAATCATATAGCTTTTTCAAAAGTATCTGTAATCTGATTACAATATTTTTGCTTCTAACGGAACTGATTAGAATTACTGTTTTTTGTAATAAGATTACATCTAAGTGATTACATGCAATCAGTTACAACCCAGACTAATCCAGCCCAATCCTGGCTGGCTAGAGGGTAATGGAGAGAAGCTTGCTGTTTCTCTCACACACCGTTCTGAAATGTCATGCTGCTTTGAGCTCCTGATGTGACGTATTAGGCAGGACAATCGTTATTAAGCACATTTCAGGCTCAATTACCAGACAAATGCACAGCCATCAAGGCTCCACCAGCTCCCAACAGATGGCTACCAGTCAGTGTCAGACCAGGCTCAGGCTCTCCAATCCTTTAAAAAGAGACCCATGTTTTTGTAGGGATGCGTTTTGACTATTTTGAAAGTGATTGATATACATCTACACTGATGATTATCATTTCTCAAATGATCCGAAGACCAGTTTTTGAATTGAATTGAAACATTGGTGTGAAAGGAAAATATTACGAGATTTAAAAACGACACTGTTCTGGAAAATGATGTTCCTATTGGCAATACATTCCACCCAAGTATTCAAATGAATCTCATTTGTTAGTTATAAACTTAAATTTTCTCTTAATTTTGAACCATTAAAATGTCTGACTATGGATTATGCTTTCAGTTACATTCACACAACTCGTCTGAAGGTCTATTCAAAGTGTCCAGATTATCAGATTGTTTTCCTTTTCTTTCCCTTTGTTTGTGTAGCAGTGTAGGGCAACGGGTCATTCTCAGTGGTAGCTTTTTCACTATTTGCTCATAGGAATGATATTTTCCCATGTAAATGCTTGAAAAGTAGAAAAGTTCATAGGAAGTTTTCCGACCAGAGAAAACGAAAGGCCATCCTGCCAATTGAGGAATAAACGTATTTCAAAAAGGTAAAAATCCCAAAATGACCTATATTTCACTTGCAGCTTTATGCCTGTCTCTTATGAGTTAGGTGTACTGTATTAATTTCAGTGCTTGTATTAATGTTGAGGGAACATAGTTTTAAAGCTAGAATCATGAGTTGCTACACCACTTTTTTTACTATTAAATTAATGATAGATACCCATTTTTATTTCTTTAGCTACTCTTCCTGGGGTCCAAACACATTAAGGCACTTACATCACACATAAAACAAAATATAAAACAGTAGATCATATAACATTATTACACCACTACCTATATCCAATACAACAATATTACAATGTAGATTTACATGTGTAGAGTGTGTGTGCTAGCTTGTGTGTGAGTATGCTTGTGTGTGTGTGTGTGTGTGTGTGTGTGTGTGTGTGTGTGTGTGTGTGTGTGTGTGTGTGTGTGTGTGTGTGTGTGTGTGTGTGTGTGTGTGTGTGTGTGTGTGTGTGTGTGTGTGTGTGTGTGTGTGTGTGTGTGTGTGTGTGTGTGTGTGTGTGTGTGTGTGTGTGTGTGTGTGTGTGTGTGTGTGTGTGTGTGTGTACGTGTGTGTGTACGTGTGTGTGTGTGTGTATCTCGTCACAGTCCTCGCTGTTCCATAAGGTGTATTTTTATCTGTTTTTTAAACTGATTCTACTGCTTGCCTCAGTTTCCTGATGTGGAATAGAGTTCCATGTAATCATGGCTCTATGTAGTACTGTGCGCCTCCGATAGCCTGTTCTTAACTTGGGAATTGTGAAGAGACCTCTGGTGGCATGTTATGTGGGGTATGCATGGGTGTCCGAGCTGTAGTTTAAATAGACACCTCGGTGCATTCAGCATGTCAACACTTCTTACAAAACAAGGAGTAATGATGTCTATCTCTCCTCCACTTTGAGCGATGAGAGATTTACATGCATATCATTAATGTTAGCTCTCCATGTACATTTATGGGCCAGCCTTGCTGCCCTGTTCTGAGCCATGTTCTGCCCTGTTCTGAGTAATGTCCACATTATTCCTTAAAATATTTATTTGAGGTTTAGGGTTTAGTGAATTATTAGACATTTTTAGGACTAACCTATTCATTGCCACCCATTCTGAAACTAACTGCAGCTCTGTGGTAACTGACGTGTATAGTGTTGTGTCATCTACATACATAGACACACTGGCTTTACTCAAAGGGGCCTAGACAGCTGCCCTGGGGAATTCCTGATTCTACCTGGATTATGTTGGAGAGGCTTCCATCTAACAACACCCTCTGTGTTCTGTTAGACAGGTAACTCGATATCCACAATATAGCAGGGGGCGTAAAGCGATAACACATTTGTTTTTCCAGCAGCAGACTATGATCAATAATGTCAAAAGCCGTACTGAAGTATAAAACAGCTCGCATAATCTTTTAATCATCAATTTCTCTTAGTCAATCATCAGTCATTTGTGTAAGTGCCGTGCTTGTTTAATGTCCTGCCCTATAAGCGTGCTGAAAGTCTGTTTCCAATTTGTTTACAGTAAAATAGCATTGTATGTTGTCATACACCATTTCTTTCCTCAAAGTTTACTAAGAGTTGGTAATAGGCTGATTGGTCGGCTATTTGAGCCAGTAAAGGAGGCTTTACTATTCTAGGGTAGCAGAATTACTTTTGCTTCCCTCCAGGCCTGAGGGCAGACACTTTCTAGTAGGCTTAGATTGAAGATAGGCAAAAAGTGGCAACATAGTTTGGTATTATCCTCAGTAATTTTCCATTCAATTTGTCAGACCTCGGTGGCTTTTCATTGTTGATAGACGACAATAATGTTTTTACCTCTTCCACACTCACTTTATGGAATTCAAAAGTACAATGTTTGTCTTTCATAATTTGATCAGTTATACTATGTGTAGTGTCAGTGTTTGTTGCTGGCTTGTCATGCCTAAGTATGTTAATCTTGCCAATGAAAAAATCATTATAGTACCTGGCAATAGCAGTGTGATGAATGAGCCATCTGATTCAATGAAGGATGGAGCTGAGTTTGCCTTTTTGCCCAATATTGCATGTAAGGTGCTGCAAAGCTTTTTACTATCATTCTTTATATTATATAATATACCTTTGTTTCCTAGTATAGTTTATTCTTCTTTTTATTCAGGTCAGTCACATGATTTCTCAATTTGCAGTATGTTTGCCAATCGGTTGTGCAGCCGGACTTATTTGCTCCTCATTACACACCACAGACCAGCAAATATTCTATACATCATCAACATAGGAATCAGTACAAAACTTCTTGTATGATCTATAAATGCTTCATGAGCTTAGTTCAATTGTCCGACACAATCAGAACACAAAATGTAAGCTTGTTTTACTCCAATGTTGGTAAATTTCTCAAAACATGGTTAATAATGTTGATATCATTGATGGTCAGTCTGTCTACGAATTTGAGAGTGGTTACATTTCTCCAGGCGTGCCTGCATTGTTATTGTTTCAAGTAAGGACTCTAGCTTTAAGCACCCTACCATTCAAATGTAAGGACGCATATTACATATTAATTTATGGGAATTTAATAATCGAACTATAATATATATATGTACACGCACGTGCTAAATCCTAGTGCTTGTCATAGAAAACAATTATATTGTAAAGTTCTGGTGATAATTATTCTTGAATTTTCAAACTATGTCGCATATATTTTGGAAGGAAGAACAGGAATTATGGATCCTATTTTTTAACAGATAAACTGTTAGTGTTCAGGAACAACTTGCTTTCAAAACATATACCAAAGCTACAAAGCATATACTTAATGAGAAAAGCTCCACTGTCTGAGGCTGGAATCATGCTAAAGCTCTATGTGCTGTGATTTCAAAAAAACACATTGCATAGCCCTCAGATAGTGATTCACCGTCAGCTTTACCGACAGACAAATTATGTGAAGATAATCGTGTTCAAAGATTAGCCAAATGCATTTTTCCCCATGCATGCAATGTTACTTAGTCACTTTAGCCTGTCAGGAAGAATTACCATTGGTTGAAGAGAAAATCTAAATCTATCACTGAAGGCAACATTTTAAGCCTCTTCACTTACAAAAAAGCCCCGGTCGTCTATCAGCATTTGACTCATGGAAATAGGCCTACTTAACTACAAAAGCCCCGGTTGTCTATCAGCATTTGACTCGTGGAAATAGGCCTACTTAACTACAAAAGGTTATCGAATTCAATGTCGCACTGGAATATCATGTCCCCATCTCAAGCTGTTGATCTTAAGAGATCAATATTTAACTTTGTTTTCTGACCATGGTAAAATTCTAAATTCTTCACGAAACAAACAATGCCAAATAGATTATAAATAAATAATTTCTGTCTTTCAGGTCAAGGACTTCTTGAACCTTCTGTAATTAGGCTTATGTTACGAATACAAGTATCCTGTGTGTATCCTGTGAGTGTGTTTCTTTTCTCTCCTTCTCCCCTCACAGATGAAAATCATCACTCTCCAATCAGTCACCAATCATCAGAAGACACACCTCCTCCTGTTTCCTACCCTATCACTGTTCCTTTCCCTTTGTTTAAAAACCCTCAGTTGTTTGCTGTAGAGCTCAATCTCTCTGTAAATTCCATGTCTGTAGGTCTCTCTGTTTCACTCTTTATGTTCTCTGCTACATGTGACTGGAACGAATGGCAAAAATCGCTGAAGTTGGAGACTTATCTCCCTCACCAACTTCAAACATCTATCTGAGCAGTTAACCGATCGCTGCCGCTGTACATAGTCTATCGGTAAATAGCCCACCCATTTTTACCTACCTCATCCCCATACTGTATTTATTTACTTTTCTGCTCTTTTGCACACCAATATCTCTACCTGTAAATGACTGATCATCTAATTTATCACTCCAGTGTTAATCTGCAAAATTGTAATTATTCGCCTACCTCATGCCTTTTACACAATGTATATAGACTTTTTCTATTGTGTTATTGACTTGTTAATTGTTTATTCCATGTGTAACTCTGTGTTGACTGTTCACACTGCTATGCTTTATCTTGGCCAGGTTGCAGTTGCAAATGTGAACTTGTTCTCAACTAGTCTACCTGGTTAAATAAAGGTGTCACGAATCCCGCTTCCTGAGTCTGTGTTTGCCTGTGTTTTCGGTCCTGGAGTGTGTTTACGGTGTCCTGGAACGCACCCTGTCTGGTTGCCGGGGGAATTAACTTGTTGGGAGATCAATGTTCACCCGCACCTGTATCCCATCAGTAATCTGCACACCTGTCCTGATCATCACCTCTCCCCTTCAAAAGCTCTGACCTGACATCCATTCCCTGCTGGATCGTTAGCCATGAACAGTATGTTGTGCCATAGTATCAGCCTCAAGTTGGATAGAATTTGTTTTGTTGTTTTTTACGTATTGCTTGCCTTAAACTTACCTCCGTTTGTTCTGTCTTCAGTTACTCACCCGGATCATTTACCCCATTCCCGCCTGGTCATTGGAGGATTCCGCTACCCCATTGGATCCACCTATTTACTCGCATCAACTCACCACCGCTGCCCGCTACACCACCTGGATATATCTACCCATTCACTTGTAAATAAATACTCACCTTCTTCCTACTCTCCTTGTCCTGGTCTGCTTCTGGGTTCGACTTTGAAAGAACGTGACAAAAGGTACAAAAAAGCACCTCCATATCACTTTGTCCTCACCTGTGAGTATTGTTTTTGGCTATGGTGTTTGTTTGCTGGTGGGATAAGGGGGAAACAAGACAAGTCGCCCCATGGGCATACACTACCCGTAGGTAAACTTTGTTAAATACACTAGTTAGAACTGGGTGGACCACCCACTGTATTTTTGGTTGGTTAGCTGTTGTTAAAGTAGGCTAGTCTAGCTTAGGGGTGTTTTTGAATACTTATTATTTCTTTCTTGGGTCCAGCTCAGCCCCTTTTCCTGCCCCCCCCCCCCCCATTACCGTGTGTTTTCCAATAAACCCAGAGTTTGATGGTAGATTTCAGTTGTCGTGGTTATTTCGTTCTCACTTTTACTTTTTCACTATTATAAATTGCATGAGTTGTTACGCGTCTCATTACCATCCCCCCCCAGACTGTCGGGCCAAAAGGGATTCGTAACAGCTTAGTTTATTTAGTTTAGTTTGAAGGGTTAAAATAGTATTTGAAATCCAAATAATTAACAGTGCCTTCAGAAAGTATTCACACCACTCGACTTATTCCACATTTGCTTGTGGTACAGACTGAATTTGTTTTTCACTGGCCTACACAAAATACCCCATAATGTCGAAGTTGAATTATGTTTTCAAAACAAATTAATAAAATGTAAAAGCTGAAATGTCTTGAGTCAAGTATTCAACACCGTTGTTATGGCAAGTCTAAAGTTCTGGAGTAAAAATGTGCAAGTTACATAAGTTGCATGGACTCTGTGTGCAATAATAGTGTCTGACATGATTTTTGAATGACTTCATCTCTGTACCCCACACATGCAACTTTATGTAAGGTCCCTCAGTCGAGCAGATTCCACCACATAGACCAGGGAGGTTTTCCAATGCTTTGCAAAGAAGGGCACCTATTGGTAGATGGGTAAAATATTTAAAGCAGACTTTTAATATTCCTTTACGTATGGTGAAGTTATTAATTACACCTGTAAATAATACAAATATTCCAAAACATGCATCCTGTTTGCAACAAGGCACTAAAATAATACTACAAATGGCAAAGCAATTCACTAATTTGAAGGATTGTCAAAATACTTTTGGCCATGTAGTATTCCATTAATTCATTTTGAATAAATGTGCCAAAAATGTATACAAATGTTTTCACTTTGTCATTCTGGGGTACTGTGTGTAGCTGGGTGAGAAATATATTTAATCCATTTTGAATTCAGGCAGTAACACAACAAAATGTGAAATAAGTCAATGGGTAAGAATACTTCGAAGGCACTGTTCTTGCCTTAACGGATCAATAAAATACTCAAATTGCCATCTGGCACCCCAGGCAGTCTAAAGCAAAGGCTCAAAGCATTTGAAAGATTTCTAATAGTATTTAAACCCAGCTCTTTTCACAATACATACAGCATCTGTCTCCGACAATGGACCTTACACTTTAGCTGTAATAAAATGCTGAGTTGTACACTTACTGCACCCACCAAAGCATTATTTGGTGTGTGCTACAGGAACATAGGCCACAGTTAGGACTGAAATCCAAATAGTATAGTTAGCATGATGGAGATAACACTCATCTACTTATTCCAAATTACTTCCAGGCTTTACTGCCAAACACCAGTGAGCTGTGATTAGACTCTATCATGCCAGTCTTCATTCCAGTAAATTAAATCAAGATGCCTCAGCGTTTTTGGTAGGTTTCCAGCCGAAGACGAAATGACAACTACAGCGGCTTTGAACTGGAAATTACTTATGAAAGGTGATAACGTCTTCAATTGCCTGTGTTTTAGCTGCTCATCAAGTGTATCTCCTGAGTGAATGGGATTGTGTGTTGGAAATGTACCACCCATCTGGGAGCCTGAGTCACCCACCTGGGGCCTTGTACCACCCACCTGAGGGCCTGAGTCACCCACCTGGGCCCATGCACCACCCAAATGAGAGCCTGAGTCACCCACCTGGGCCCTTGTACCACCCACATGAGAGCCCGAGTCACCCACCTGGGCCCATGTACCACCCACATGAGAGCCTGAGTCACCCACCTGGGCCCATGTACCACCCATGTGAGAGCCTGAGTCACCCACCTGGGCCCATGTACCACCCACATGAGAGCCTGAGTCACCCACCTGGGCCCTAGTACCACCCACCTGAGAGCCTGAGTCACCCACCTGGGCCCATGTACCACCCACACGAGAGCTTGAGTCACCCACCTGAGCCCATGTACCACCCACATGAGAGCCTGAGTCACCCACCTGGGCCCATGTACCACCCACATGAGAGCCTGAGTCACCCACCTGGGCCCATGCACCACCCAAATGAGAGCCTGAGTCACCCACCTGGGCCCTTGTACCACCCACATGAGAGCCCGAGTCACCCACCTGGGCCCATGTACCACCCACATGAGAGCCTGAGTCACCCACCTGGGCCCATGTACCACCCATATGAGAGCCTGAGTCACCCACCTGGGCCCATGTACCACCCACATGAGAGCCTGAGTCACCCACCTGGGCCCTAGTACCACCCACCTGAGAGCCTGAGTCACCCTCCTGGGCCCATGTACCACCCACACGAGAGCCTGAGTCACCCACCTGAGCCCATGTACCACCCACATGAGAGCCTGAGTCACCCACCTGGGCCCATGTACCACCCACATGAGAGCCTGAGTCACCCACCTGGGCCCATGTACCACCCACCTGAGAGCCTGAGTCACCCGCCTGGGCCCATGTACCACCCACCTGAGAGCCAGAGTCACCCACCTGGGCCCTTGTACCACCCACATGAGAGCCTGAGTCACCCACGTGGGCCCTTGTACCCCCCACTTGAGAGCCTGAGTCACCCCGCTCAGATGGCACTGAACAGGAGATCCAGCACAGCACAAACTAGTCCAGTGTGTGTGTGTGGGTGGAACAATGATGCATATAAACCCTGGATGACTGACGGGTCGCTGTTTTGAAGCCACCACGCAGCCATCTTGGTAATCCACGTCCGTTGTAAAAAATATTTTGTAAGCTATAGAAATGCATTTATTAACATCTATATTTGTTTTTGAAGAGTATATTATATTACAGTCACCTTAATGCATGATTTTAAATTATATTATATTGAACTGAACATAACAAATATAACAAAAATATAAAATCGTGATAAAGAGATGCTCTGCGTTTTTGACTCCACACTCCACAAAGCAAGTCCTGCTGGCTCTAGTTTTACCTTATCTTGATTATTGCACAGTCATATGGTCAAGTGCTGCAAAGAAGGACCTATAAAAACTGCAGATGGCCCAGAACAGAGCAGCGCCTCTTACACTCCACCCTCAAACTCTTCCATTCTGACACTGCTCGTCCATATATTTAAATATTCTTAATTCATCATTCCTTTACTTAGATTTGTGCGTATTGGGTATATGTTGTGAAATTCTTAGATATTGTCAGAACTAGAAGCACAAGCATTTCGCTACATCCGCAAAAACATCTGCTAAACGTGTATGTGACCAATAAAATGTTATTTGATTTGATTTCATATGATTGATCCTATCTGGCTGGAAGTCAAGCCTAAAGCAGCATATTAAACCAAGACTTCTGTTCTCCCCCCACTTATATTGTCCCTGTACTTTTCCAATTGCCAGACCCAAAGAGATGACACATCTTTGCAGCTTACTGTACCTTTCAATAGCTTCTTCTCTGATCCCATCAGGGAATCTTTGTTTATAATGCTGACGCTAATGTTTCTGTCTTGAGAGAAAGCCGCGCTGTGTGATAATGTGATTAGTGAGACATTAATGCCTTGTTGCTCAACCAGGCAGGCACAATAGAAGGCCTGCTGTAGAACAACTCTCTCCATTCCTTCAGAGGTTTCTGTCCCTGGGCTCCAGTCAGAGCTGCATTTCATTATAGTGACACCGAGGGCCTTTTATTGTTGATTTTTGGGTGGAGCAAATCTACGACAAGGTGCTTTAGGGACATTTTGAACATATCACCATGTAACAGAAAGAGTGTGTGTGTGTGCGTGTGCGTGTGCGTGTGTGTGTGTGTGTGTGTGTGTGTGTGTGTGTGTGTGTGTGTGTGTGTGTGTGTGTGTGTGTGTGTGTGTGTGTGTGTGTGTGTGTGTGTGTGTGTGTGTGTGTGTGTGCGTGTGCTCATGGGTGTGTGTGTGTGTGCGTGTGCTCATGGGTGTGCTTGTGTGTGTGAAAGGGAGAGTGATGACTGTGCCGGAATAAATGAGATTAATCTTGAACCCACTTCCTCAGAAGAACACTCTTGGCTTTCTCTTTTGTCCTCTGAGGCCTGTATGCTCACACAACCCCCATCCCCCATCTCTCGCCTCTCTCCCAGCCCCCTCAGCCAGGAACACAATCCCCTTAATCACACAGCAGAAAGGGAGATAAAGAGAAAGGGAAAAAAGTTGGGTAAGAGATTGAGAGAGAATGCTATATGGAGGGGGAGCAAAACCACTACGGAGGAGGGGGGGGGCAGAAAGAGAGCGAGAGAGATGGAGAGAGAAAGAGAGACAGAAGAGAGAGAGGGGTTTAATATGCAGACTCAGAGGGTCAGTGTTAGCTCAGTAGTGTTGTTTGTTTTATCAGTGCCCCACTGGCGCTGTGGGACAGGGTTTGACTGACGGCCAGTGGCCACAGCTTTCCATGGAGAGGTCTGGTGATGAATGTTCAGAGGCAATCTAGGACACTGCGGCGGAAACGCCATAAATTCAGCAGCCCTATCAAAGCACGAGTGGGAGGTGTTGTTCTGTGTGTTTCAGAGAGTGTGAATGTGGGTGTGTATGAGTATAATACTTGCAGTATGCTGTATGGGGGTTATGGCTCTAACTGTGCGATTCGGTGTGTATTTTTTGTGTGTGTGCTTTTATGTGTGTGTGTGTGTGTGTGTGTGTGTGTGTGTGTGTGTGTGTGTGTGTGTGTGTGTGTGTGTGTGTGTGTGTGTGTGTGTGTGTGTGTGTGTGTGTGTGTGTGTGTGTGTGTGTGTGTGTGTGTGTGTGCATGCGTGCGTGCGTGCATGCGTGCGTGTGCATGCATGTGCATGCATGTGCCTGTGTGTGTGTGTGCGTGTTCTTATCTGCGTGTTCTTGTTTATGTGTGAACGTGCATGTTCTTGTGCGTTTTCGTGTGTGTGTGTGTGTGTGTGTGTGTAGGGGGAAGGGTAAATGATTACATTTTTCTCTTGGCTGTGGGAAGTGGCTGACTGATCCTTCCCATTGGTCATTCCCATGAACCCTTGACTCTCTGAGGGGCACCCTGGGAGGGGACACTGGGGACTCAACAGATCTGCGCTGCTTGGCCAAACTGCCAGCCAGTTATCAACAGGTTCCACTGGATGAGAGGCCTGCTCTGTGGAGAAGGCGATTAGTGTGTGTGTGTGTGTGTGTGTGTGTGTGTGTGTGTGTGTGTGTGTGTGTGTGTGTGTGTGTGTGTGTGTGTGTGTGTGTGTGTGTGTGTGTGTGTGTGTGTGTGTGTGTGTGTGTGTGTGTGAGAGTGAAGGGGTTGGGGGTTGGGGGGTTAAACCCCAGAGACTAGCCAAAGAAATGACACACAGGGACGAGGACAAAGAATCCGAAGCACTTCATGGTTTTTACTCCCTTAGCGAAGTGCTATGAAGGAAACCACAAGAATTATCATCGTGTGTCTGCCTTAACTGTATTAAACTGTTTTTACCAGCTTCAAGAGGCAGCTAAAATCCTCAGTCCCTCAATGGCATAAAAGCATAAAGGATGACTTTCACTAAGTTTTTCTCCTTCTCGTCTTCAGTGTGACTGGGGGGTGTAGGCTGGGTCGTCTCTGGCTCCAGTTAGCTGGATGTCTCAGTGAAAGAATATCGTCCGTGAAATGTTTCAATGATTTATTTGATCACATTAAAATGGGAACTGAGTTGTTTGCTGTGACAATGTTTGTCGAGTTAGGCCAGCCAGACGGTCTCAGTTGGTGTCCTGCTGGATGTGTATAAAGGTATGGAAGCCTATACAAACAGTCTGATGGTCTATAGCCAATGCTGTCAGGGATCTGTCTACGGACTTATACAAACATCAGCAGCATGGACAATTCTTTAACACACCATTAACAATTCTATGTTTTCAACTGGCATCCAATTTATGTGATTATAATTTGTTGTTGCATATAGATTTCAAATGACCACAAATGGTATCCTTCTTATGTTTTGATCCAGTAGACACCTCTAATGCTACCCCTGTTTTATAATTGAAACACCACAATATTGTTCAGATGATACAATTCAATGAAGAACCGTCTCAACCACTCAGGTTTTGATTGGACAGCTACACACTCCCATCCCCCTAAAATGTCTATGGGCCAAAATGTGTAGAGCCTGGTAAGCAACTTGTGATACATTTAACAGAGGACAAAAAAACAAACGCAAATTATGAATCACATTCTTCAATGCAGTAAGTAAATTATTCCAGTCCGTCACTTCGTAACATTTTCCAGGGTACAATTGATAGTGTGAAGATGCTGTCCATTCCTGATAGGCTTGTGAGGAGAGGGAATGAATGGGTGTATCTCATTTGGTATTTCATTGTCAGGTTCACACCCAAGCAGCCCCATTAAAGAAATTGATGGAAAGACCCCATGATGTTCTCTCCACTGTCCAAGGAAAACAGGTGGTCTGAACAAAAAGGTCCTATTAAAGGCCGTTAACAAATCAAAGACAACAGGAAGCTCACACATCTGATAGGATTCCCGAATCTAACACAATAGACTGAATGCTGTGACGCACTAATATAATAGACAATTACGTATTTGGTCAACAGGCCTGCGAGTAAGTGTTCCAAATAATGAAGTCCATCACACCGTCACACACTTCAGATCACGGGGCTCGTTTAGCTAAATTAACTGCAGTGTAAATGAGCTTATTGCAGAAGAAGGCCTTGGCGAATTGAATTGACAAATTCAAAGGGACTAAGCAAGGCTCAATGTAATTACCTCAAAGAAACAGATCCATACGCCCCGCAGGTCCTGTTGGATTGACCGCTGCTTGAGGCCAGAGGGCTGTTCATTTCACAATGCTTCAATATGATTGTACATTGTAGGAACTCTCTATCCCAGTAGCCAGTGGAAGACACAGACACTGATTAGCACTATTTAGTGAGTAAAATGCAGTTGCACATTGTTTTACAATGAAGGTTGAGGAAACAGATGACATGATATGTTACAGCAGCGGCGAACAAAACAGAAACATGGGGGATGGATGCCAGCAAAGCCCCAACACAACATTAAACAATACAATAATTGCACTATAACGGTGACAAATGGTGCCCACAAACTGTTAGGGCCTACATAAAGCTGTCCCAACAGCAGAGTCCCAACAGCAGTCCCGACACATTTACATTTACATTTAAGTCATTTAGCAGACGCTCTTATCCAGAGCGACTTACAAATTGGCACCTTACCACTACTTTACCTGTCTATCAGCGGAGCCTTCTCTGGCAACGAAATAGTTCATTCAGCCTCTTTTACTGATATGGCTGACTTGCTTAAACAAATGTGGTTTCTACTGACAATTGAGATGTACAAACTATAGCATAAGGGGACGACGAGCGGATATAAGGCAATCCGTAATTTAGATTAAGACATTAATAAGTGAGCTAGGACAGATGTAGTCAATATACCTATTTGTTCAGCACTTTTGAAATGTACAGCAACATAATTCAGAATGTGGGCCTGTACACCAAGTCAGAACTGTAGAGTAGGATAAATAAAGTGGGCATATAAGCAGACATTGAAAGCTCTTACAATATTCAATGATTACATTTCTCTAAAACAGGTTATAGGCTACATGTGCACCACCTAGTCAGGACTGTAGGCGAAATTAAGAGAGGAAAATATTAGCTTACTACACAACATACACTTAGTATTACTTTCTTAGCTACAGTATACTGTACATATCTCCCTGGCATATTACATCATTTATGCAGCAGCATACAAGACATAGACTCACCTTGTTGTGCTGTGCTCACTTGAACAGGAATGTAGCGCGGTGGTCCTTTGTGACCAAATTTTGCCATCAAAGTCTGGCATTCTCTGGATTTGTGGCACTTGCAAGACAACTGGGAAATCTGGAAAAAACAAGGTCAAATCAGGATGACGTCAGTGATCTTCAGGTCGTAGCTCAAGAAAGAGGCCCGAGTTCCTGACTTACAATTCTGAGTTGGATGACCGCTCAAAACGTATTTTCCCAGTCGGAGCTAACTGGTATTTCCCAATTCATCAGATATCCCAGTTCGAAGTTAACCTGTTGCGACGAGCAATCCCGTGTCCGGGAGCGTAATTATAGCCTCAAGCTCATTACCATAACGCAACGATAACTATTCATGAAAATCGCAAATGAAATGAAATAAATATATTGGCTCACAAGCTTAGCCTTTTGTTAACAACACTGTCATCTCAGATTTTCAAAAAATGCTTTTCAACCATAGCTACACAAACATTTGTGTAAGAGTATTGATAGCTAGTATAGCATTAAGCCTAGCATTCAGCAGGCAACATTTTCACAAAAACAAGAAAAGCATTCAAATATAATTTACCTTTGAAGAACTTCGGATGTTTTCAATGAGGAGACTCTCAGTTAGATAGCAAATGTTCAGTTTTTCCAAAACGATGATTTGTGTAGGAGAAATCGCTCCTTTTTGTTCATCACGTTTGGCTAAGAAAACCCCCCGAAAATTCAGTCATTACAACGCAAACTTTTTTCCAAATTAACTCCATAATATCGACAGAAACATGGCAAACGTTGTTTAGAATCAATCCTCAAGGTGTTTTTCACATATCTATTCGATGATAAGTCACTCGTGGCAGTTTGGTTTCCCCTCTGTTCAAAATGGAACAATGCACGCACCTGGAGATTACGCAATAGTTTTGACGGAGGACACCGAGCGGACACCTGGTAAATGTAGTCTCTTATGGTCAATTTTCCAATGATATGCCTAGAAATACGTCACAATGCTGCAAACACCTTGGGGAAACAACAGAAAGTGTAGGCTCATTCCTTGCGCTTCACAGCCATATAAGGAGACATTGGAACACAGCGCCTCAAAAACCTGGCTCACTTCCTGTATGAAATTTCATCTTGGTTTCGCCTGCAGCATTAGTTCTGTGGCACTCACAGACAACATCTTTGCAGTTTTGGAAACGTCAGAGTGTTTTCCTTTCCAAAGCTGTCAATTAAATGCATAGTCGAGCATCTTTTCGTGAAAAAATATATTTTTTAAAACGGGAGCGTTTTTCATCCAAAAATGAAATACTGCCCCCAGAGGTTAAAGAGGTTAACAGTTGTTTTGAACACAACAGAAATCATGCTGGATTGACAGCATGGTTGAATGTTTATCATGTTAAGCTAAGATTTTGAAATGATGATGTTGACATGTCCAATTAAATCTACTGTGGATTTAACGTGATTTGACATAATTTTATCTGTGGCCAATGACTTTGAGCATTCCTGGATGGGCACTTCTAACGTAACTCTATGGCAGACCCAAGGTCCTCACATTTAGAGCTCTACTCTTAGATTTGGCGGTGACGTAGTGTGTCCATGAGTGACAGAACACTGAGCCGACAACACAAGCCATATAAAGCCTGATCAGAACATCCCCTGCAGGTATTATGTTGATTTTTTTCTCCATAATATCATTAATGTGTTACCTTCAAACATCTTTGTGGATGAACATAAGATGTGTGTCGATGGGGGTGACATACCACGGTTGGCCCATCTAATCTCCCAATGAAAGACAGGTTCTCTCCATGTGTTTGTGGACATGGCCAAGACAAGTCCTTTCAAGAAGGTAGTGTGTAAAAAAAGATCTGAGGGCATATCCTTGTGAAAACCTTTGCACATGTAAATTGGCAGGTCAGCAGCGAGGCTGGAATAGATGTCTATTGAAGGCTAAGGAGAGACCATGAACCTCAGTGTCACTGCCAGTCCCACATGGCCGCCAGTGCAATATTCTAACTCTGTAGGAAATGAATTGTGGGTACAGAGGGTTCTTCTTACTGCACAAAACAACACGCAGTGTCAAGGAATAAGGGTTGCCCCTGGGCACTGGCTGAAGCCAAGTAAACACTGGGCATGGTTCTGAAAGGGAATATATTCTAACGTGTCTTTGAGGCCTCACCTAGGGTTCTTTGATTCCCATTCAAAAGGGCAAGAAAGACTTTTTGATAGTTCCAAAGTCGCAGGCGGAACGACAAGAATTAAAGCTGACAAGAAAAACATTAATTAAAATGAATGAAGCCCAAAGAAGCTTGGAGACCTCACAACCACATAGATGTAGGATCTTAACTTGATCACCCTGTAGCAGGAGAACTTTCCTACTATAAAGGACATTTAACATTTTTTGTGTATTTGAAGGTGAAAAAGGATTCTGAAGTTTGAAAATTCCACTTCGAAATTTCAGACTTGACTTTCCCTTACAAAAAATTAATAATCATAATATATTCATAATATTAATATATATATATTCATTCAATATATTCATAATCCACTGGCTCAAATTAAGATCCTACAGCTGTTTTATTACATTTTATTTAACTAGGCAAGTCAGTTATGTTCAAATTCTTATATTCAATGACAGCCTAGGAACAGTGGGTTAACTGCATGTTCAGGGGCAAAACAACAGTTTTTACCTTGTCAGCTCAGGGATTCAACCTTTCAACCTTTCAGTTACTAGTCCAATGCTCTAACCACTAGGCTACCTGCCACCCTACATTAGGTATTGGTTATGAAATGGAGAAAAAAAGTTTTGTTGAAATATTTTGGAAACTTTTCAGACAACTAAAACTTGAGGGAAAAGCACGTTTCCCAAATGTCATTACAAATATCTCCCAAACATAGTTTTGTTTTTTATAACATAATTATGCTAATTTGCACTAGAGTACAAGTCTCTCTGTAAAAGGACCTAACCAGCATCCCAACTGTGCCTCCCAACTGTGCCTCCCATTTATCCAATGCTGTTAAACATGGCTGGACAGCCCATTCTATAAGCAGACTCTATCCTGTCCATGCTGTTGATAAGAGGATAACAGGGCTCGTTGAGGGTAAGACCAAAGTCCCCAGGTGGTCGAGTGGTCTGAGGGCCTCTGAAGATAACCTACTTTACACGAATCATCTAATGCACCACTATATATCACTACCATTATCTGTCATTAATG
Organism: Oncorhynchus gorbuscha; assembly: GCF_021184085.1. Lineage (NCBI taxonomy): Eukaryota > Metazoa > Chordata > Actinopteri > Salmoniformes > Salmonidae > Oncorhynchus > Oncorhynchus gorbuscha. The sequence continues at coordinate 68,797,755 of NC_060176.1, forward strand.
AAAAACAGGCTTCATAGCAAAAAAACACAGCATGTTGTCTAGCATCTGTTCGTTGTTAGAGTTGACAGCTTACATCTATTCAGGTCAGGGTGCTAGAGTAGTTAGACAGCAGTTCTGGCTGTTGTGACACAATATCAACAGATAATTCATTATATTTCATAAGATAAATAATCAATGGTAGGTCTTACATCAACCTATTGACAATCGTAAGTCTGATTCATAATTGACTGATTCCATAGGTTTCAAGTTTTTTCTCATCAAACTGGTATGTTTAGATGTTAACAGTTTAGACCCCATCCCTCTCCTCGCCCCTACCTGGGTTTGAACCAGGGACCCTCTGCACACATCGACAACAGCCCCCCTCGAAGCATCATTACCCATCGCTCCACAAAAGCCACGGCCCTTCCTTGCAGAGGGGAACAACTACTTCAAGGTCTCAGAGCAAGTGACGCCACTGATTGAAACGCTATTAGTGCGCACCCCGCTAACTAGCTAGCCATTTCACATCGGTTACATTTAGAATGAAGTGCTTTGTCTCATGTACCAGCTAGATCCTCATTATCACGTGGCACACATTGTTAGAGGTAAGCCATCTGTATAAATGATGATACCTGACAAATGATCTGCATGCCACCAGTGGCACCATTTTTTTCACCAACACAACTTTGATGGCAGCGGGAGAAATAACGTAAAGGTGCCACTTTATCACCTTTGACTCAAACTAGGGCACATTCAATACGGTTCCCACCAAATCAAAGGCATGCAAATCTAATGCAGCACGAATTGTATCAATTACGTATGTTCTTTAATTGTCATTTTCTTACTAATATATAGTATCTTTATTACATTGGTATTACAAAGATGAGGTAATACAAATGTCAAGATCACTCTCTTAATATTTTTAAGCAATAACATCAAATCTGTAGTAAGTTAAGATGATATGCAGTGAATCCACATCTACATAAATCTATGGAGAATCATATATATGGTAGTCTGAGGCTTTTCAATATAATGAAATATATATGATCTTTCCTTTCTTATCAAGAAATGAATGCTCTAGTGAATTTTTATGGGGAAAAAAACAATATGGTGAGGGATGGGGCTGCCTGTTCTGCCACTCTAGCATGCAGATCCTTCCAAATAATTCACCTTACACTTCAGCACTAAACTAGAATCTGAAAGGACTGGCCCATAAACATTTGTCAACAATTGAGAATTATAAATATTAAAGTATATGGTGGCTCCTGTCTTGTACTGCATGTATTTAAAATAAAGAAAAGAGTAACAGTAACAGCATCACAAAATGAGAGAATTTGCTACATTTCTCCATTACATCTTCACTTGGCCTCACCTGCAGACGCTGGTTGAAAAAACAACTCTCATCAGCAATGGAGAAATGAACAAACGCCTCGTGCCACACATCCGGCCCGTGGGGTGAGGGAGTGCAAATGAGCGGGTGAGATGTGAGCCTGTGCCTTGTGTCCTCACCTGTGTCACAAACAAGGCTTTGTCTAGATATCAGCCAGCCTCTCTCTCTTTCTCTCTCTCTCTCTGTTAATCTGTATAGCTGAAGCATTACAAATTGTGTGATACAAGTGAAAGACAATTTCCAATAGAATTCATATATGAAGCATTTACTGTGGATGCAGTCTCCACCGACGCGGGAACATTGCCTTTAAATTTTAGTTCGACTTTAGTGTTGAACTTGTGCGATATGGATTGAATAGAGCCCTTAAAGACGCCTTTAGAGTTACACATCTTAAAACTAAACCCCAACAAATGAACTCGTAAACAATAAGTAAACCAGCAAAACAGAAAGAAACTGATAATCACCTAGAGACACTTCTCATTAAACTTGCTGTGAGGATTGTGTTTTTCTTTTCATTCTAGATTATTTGGGGCTTGTTGCAGGGGGGTGGTGATTCATGTTTTTGATGTTTAACAATAGCACTGTGCAACGAGCTAATCTGTTGTGTGTGACTGTGGCAATAATCACACGGATCCTGTGCGATAGATGCATGTGCACAGCTCTTTGCCAGTGTGCTCACTGGCAATACAACACCTATGATGCCATCTAACGGACATGACTTATATGTTAAAACTGATTTAAGAATAACTGTCCATATTTAGCCTATAATGCCATCTAACGGACATGACTTATATGTTAAAACTGATTTAAGAATAACTGTCCATATTTAGCTCTGACGAATGCACTGTCGTCACAACAACGGGCCTGCAATAGAGGTGAGGATGACTTGGTAGCCTTATTGGCGATGAACGATTATAGGATGCTGTTTTACCATCCAAGTGAGATCAAATGGAGCTGACTCAGGTTTGCACCCTCTTTTTGGTGTGTTCTGTTCCAGTGGACAACACCCACCCAAGTGAGTGTGACTAGGCCTAACCCGGGACAATACTCTCTCACCGGGTCCATTTCCACCTCACTGCCTGAATGCTGCCACTTATGCACTTAACGCGAGTGCTCTCTCTCTCTCTCTCTCTCTCTCTCTCTCTCTCTCTCTCTCTCTCTCTCTCTCTCTCCATCTCTCTTTCACTCACACTCTTCATCTTTCACTATCTCTATCTCTTCTCTCTGGCTTTTTCTTGTCAGATCTCTTCTCCCACCATCTATTGTGCTCCCTCTCTGCCTTCTCCTCTTTGTCTCTGTCCCTCCAACTCTCTGTCGAATTTGTGTTCATAAATACTTAACTCCCTATTCATAATTTAGTCATCACAAGTAAAAAGTGGAGGAACTGTCTCTTGCTGCAGGCCAGCTTTTGTGGAAATTTGCGATGTCACATCCAACTAGTTTTTAAAGACAATATGACAGAATTGAAATGGAAATTTCTTCTAACTTCCTGTTAAAATAAAGATTACTGACTGCTTCAAGTCTAAGCATTGGGTGTCGAGAAAATAATGAAATATACACTGTAGACAATACAACATATTACGTTGACTGTAGTCACATGGTTAAAACAGCATGTGAAATAATCTTAACCCCACACATGCATGTAAGGATATGCTTATGCATGCACACACACACACACACACACACACACACACACACACACACACACACACACACACACACACACACACACACACACACACACACACACACACACACACACACACACACACACACACACACACACACACACACACACACACACACACACACACACACACACACACACACACACACACACACACACACACACACACACACACACAGCACATCTGATTGAGCAATATTCATGGTCCCGGCTCAGGTCTCAAGTAAGGACCACAGAGGCAAAGTCATTGTTGTGTCTCCCCGTTAATGGCATTAATATTTGTGTGGGCCATAAATAACGTTTTAACAAATAGTCACATAAAAATAATGAAAAGCGAACAGAAGTGGAACACAGAGATGCATGGTTACGCAGAGCAGGGACAAATTACCCAGGGGGTGGCGGAACAGTCATTACTCCGCGCGGTGAGCAGGGTCTGGCTAACACCTGTGATTCCTCCAAACAACTCACCCTAATTAGCCCACACACACCCTGGGGATCTTCTGCAGCACACTGCAGCGCACCAGGCCCAGACAGGGGGGAGACTCGAAAACCATACACTACTAAAGCATCAGAGATCCTGTGGACAATCAATGAGAATGAAACTTTCCAGATGTAGTTGATTTGAATGTTACTGTGGGAGTTGGAGGAAAGAGAAAGACAGGCAAAGTAGAGAGAGAGGGAAAGGGAGAGAGAGAGGCAGTGGGCAGTCATGATCTGGTTGACATCAGATGACACAGGAGAGGATGTGAGGTAGCTCCCCTCGCTAGGCCCTCCATTTATAAGTTGGATAATTTAGCATTTTTCACACACCTGAAACAACTTTTTAGAGCCATAATTATTATGCTAAATTCTATGCAAAAAAAAAATTCTGCATATCTAAGCCTACCTCTTGAGCTGTCTGTATTTTCCTGACTGGTGGTTATTTTTGTAAAGAAACTAAATATATTTATCTGCATCTCTGCTAAAATATGGGTAAAAGGTTGTGTCCTATTCAGTATATTGCTTGCTTTTCTAAAGTCTACCAGCCTTGTCAGCAGGCATGCCATCTAAGATAATTAGACATGCTAGCTACTCTAACTTGATTGATAGCCTGAAAAGGCTTTTTTGTAGTTGGTTATGAGGTTGGGAGATTGGGAACCTATCTGGGATAACGTAAGACAACTTCATAAAATGTCCTGTTTAATTTTTTTTTTTAAGAGAACAAATCTGAGGGGGCACCCGCCCCTGTGCTCCCTATGTGCATGACCCCTCTGACATTAACCTCAAGATATGACACAGAAGAAAGCAACAAAGGTCTGTTCTGACAACACCTGGGCCCTGTTCAAGAGAGTGTAACATTCAGAAAGTAATACAGTTGAAGTCAGAAGTTTACATACACCTTTGGCAAGTACATTTAAACTCAGTTTTTCACAATTCCTTACATTTAATCTTAGTAAAAATTCCCTGTCTTAGGTCAGTTAGGATCACCACCGAGAATGATTTATTTCAGCCTTTATTTCTTTCATCACATTCCCAGTGGGTCAGAAGTTTACATACACTCAATTACAATTTGGTAGCATTGCCTTTAAATTGTTTAACTTGGGTCAAACGTTTTGGGTAAGCTTCCCAAAATAAGTTGGGTGAATTTTGGCCCATTCCTCTAAACAGAGCTGGTGTAACTGAGTCAGGTTTGTAGGCCTCCTTGCTTGCGCACACGTTTTTAGTTCTTCCCACACATTTTCTATAGGATTGAGGTCAGGGCTTTGTGATGGCCACTCCAATACCTTGACTTTGTTGTCCTTAAGTCATTTTGCCACAACTTCGGAAGTGTGCTTGGGGTCATTGTCCATTTGGAAGACCTATTTGCGACCAAGCTTTATCTTCCTGATTGATGTCTTGAGATGTTGCTTCAATATATCCATATCATTTTCCACCCTCATGATGCCATCTATTTTGTGAAGTGCACCAGTCCCTCCTGCAGCAATGCACCCCCACAACATGACGCTGCCACCCCCGTGCTTCATGGTTGGGATGGTGTTCTTCGGCTTGCAAGCCTCCCTATTTTTCCTCCAAACATAACAATGGTCATTATGGCCTAACTGTTCTATTTTTGTTTCATCAGACCAGAGGACATTTCTCCAAAAAGTAAGATCTTTGTTCCCATGTGCAGTTGCAAACCTTAGTCTGGCTTTTTTATGGCAGTTTTGGAGCAGTGGCTTCTTCCTTGCTGAGTGGATTTTCAGGTTATGTCGATATAAGACTCTTTTTTACTGTGGACATAGATACTTTTGTACCTGTTTCCTCCAGCATCTTCACGAGGTCCTTTGCTGTTGTTCTGGGATTGATTTGCACTTCTCACATCAAAGTATGTTCATCTCTAGGAGACAGAACGCGTCTCCTGGTCCCATGGTGTTTATACTTGCGTACTATTGTTTGTACAGATGAACGTGGTACTTTCAGGCGTTTGCTCCCAAGGATGAACCAGACTTGTGGAGGTCTCCAAAAAAAAATTCTGAGTTCTTCGCTGATTTAATTTTGATTTTCCAATGATGTCGAGCAAAGAGGCACTGAGTTTGAAGGTAAACCTTGAAATACATCCACAGGTACACCTCCAATTGACTCAAATTATGTCAATTAGCCCATCAGAAACTTCTAAAGCCATGACATAATTTTGGGGAATTTTCCAAGCTGTTTAAAGGCACAGTCAACTTAGTGTATGTAAACTTCTGAAAATCTGTCTATAAATAATGGTTGGAAAAATGACTTGTGTCATGCACACAGTAGATGTCCTAACCGACTTGCCAAAACTATAGTTAACAAGAAATAACAAGAAATTAGTGGAGTGGTTGAAAAATGGGTTTTAATGACTCCAACCTAAGTGTACGTAAACTTCCGACTTCAACTGTATATTGTGAAGCACAGAAATAGCAATCTGTTCGGTAGAATAAGGAACTGTGAATCACAATTTGTGATAGCTCTATGCGATTAATTTCTTTCTCTTATACGTTTAACTTGACTGAATCCAACCCAGTTCTATAAGATGCTTCTCTTCCTTTTCCTCCTCCATCCCAGTGTTGATCACAAGTCCAGAGCCAATAGAAGACAGGAAAAGGTCAATGTGATTGGGTTACCATGCACCAGAGCATTGATCCAGCAGGTTCCCCAGGGGGTAAAGGACTGATGGAGAGAGAACTGAAGGAGATGAAGATCACAAAGTGAGCCTGAGCCCAATGAACTCTGGTAAGTCATTACAAGCATCTTGCCAAATAGCAAAGCAACAGTGAAACAAAGACAAGCACTTTATCTCTGAGAGAATGGAATAGTGTAGTGTGAAAATGTATTTTTATCCGATAACAAAAGTTTAGTGTACAGCTCCAGTATATTACATTGAAAGAGGAGAATGTATGGCAATATAGTGACAATATGTCTTAGTGTTAACCTTACCTATTTTACCAGCTTCAATAGAACATGAAACATGAGTTGATCTGATACAGGATCTGATATTTGCATCATATTGTTCCTATTTTTATGAAACACTATGTTATAATATCATTATTATCAGATGATGAGACATTTCAGTGCTCCCACAAGACAGAAGGTTAGACAGTGGGAAAAGTTCAGAACATATATTGTTTCCCCATCCCGAAGTAGACATTTCCTCAATAGCAAAACTTCTTGAAGCAAACAAAATAATAGCGTATATTGGCCACTTTAAAGTAAAATGTTTTTATTTTTTGTTAGTAATTAATTTGCACACATTATTGATTAAGGCACTCTGCCTTCAAAATAGAACTCTCAAAGACATAATTTATCACTCACTGTCACTTCCTTACGAATGGACTTGATTGCAGTTTCCATACATTGTGAGGGATATAGCAACATATTATCATTTCTTTGAAAGTAAATTAGATATGTTGTGTTTGAGGGCAGATCTCAATAACTATTATTTTAAAAGTATAGAAAGCTTGGTTTATGTTGAGTAGTATAACAAAGTGTTTGATTAGCATAACCATTGCAGAGCTTTGATGACTGTTACATTAATCTTCTTGTCTATCTCACAATTTTTTCTCCCTACCGCTCTCTCTCTCTCTCTCTCTCTCTCTCTCTCTCTCTCTCTCTCTCTCTCTCTCTCACACACACACACACACACACACACACTTAGACAATAACAGCTAGGCACACAGATACATTCATGTTGACAGACCTTCCTCTGCCAGGAAACTTCTATCTCTGTGTGTGTTCTCTCGTTCTGTCTGTGTGTGTGAGTGTATTGTCTCTTTGTGTGTTCTCTCTCTGTGTGTGAGTGTATTGTCTCTGTGTGTGTAAGTGTATTATCTCTGAGTGTGTGAGGGTATTCTGTGTTTGGGTGTGTTCTCCGTGTGTGTGTTCTCTCTTTGTCTGTGTGTATGTTGTCACTAAGTGTGCGAGAGAGAAAGAGAGAGAGCGAGAGAGAGAGAGAGAGAGAGAGAGAGAGAGAGAGAGAGAGAGAGAGAGAGAGAGAGAGAGAGAGAGAGAGAGAGAGAGAGAGAGAGAGAGAGAGAGAGAGAGAGAGAGAGAGAATCCCCTCACATGCTGACTCCGAAGACAAGCATGGATCTTATTACTCTATGTCTTGGGACCACACAGACACACGCACACACACACACACACACACACACACACACACACACACACACACACACACACACACACACACACACACACACACACACACACACACACACACACACACACACACACACACACACACACACACACACTGTAATGCACACTGTGGGTATGTGCTCTCTCTCTACCTCTGAACTTGGTGGTCAAACATATCTGTATAATATAGATGTTTTCATTTAATCACGTGGAAATTCCTTTCAGTGAAATCATAATGTGATAAAGACCTGACCGATGTACTTTTTCTAATGTCATATTAGAGACTGAATTACATTTCTACATGTGACTCTTTACTTAAACCTTGCAAGGTGGGTGGTTTGAGGCGGGAAATAAAAATATGCTTTAAGAAAATATACAAGGTGTAAGAGCAAGAGAAGGAGTGTTGATGCAGAATGTAAGAGACAAAAAGGGGAAACTGTGGTTTCGTGGGGCCTGCTTGCTTAAGAAAGCTACAACGTAGTGGAATTCACGCTAAATATGATATACAGAATGCAGACACCAACAGAAAACAAACCCTGTGTTTTTATACGGTACTGTAAAAAACATTTCCCTATTTTAGGCTCTCTTCTGTTATTTTCCTTGATATTATGATCATCTCCTCCCTCTACTCTAGTTTCTTCATGCTTCCCCCTTTTATATCCAAACTTTCATATATAATCATCATCTCCTCTCCTCTCCTCTCCTCTCCTCTCCTCTCCTCTCCTCTCCTCTCCTCTCCTCTCCTCTCCTCTCCTCCCGGGTTGGTCCGGCACGGCAGTGTTGTCTGAGACAGATCTGAGGCTCCTCTGGTGGTGACAGAAGTAGGCTACGCACGCCGGCGCAGACCCAATCAGGGCCGATCTGCATAGTAATGTGTGGCAGGGGCGGGATAATGAAGTTCCCAGCTTGCCGGCTGGAAGGGTATCCTCCGGTGTGCTGTGTGATTTATCTCCTCTGTCAAGAGCCAGGACAGCCAGGCCTTGTCCTTCCCCATAGTCCCCGGGAACAGGAGCCAACACACTCCAGATAAGAGAAGGATAGAAGGCCCGGATAGAGCTGGACGCAAAACCTGAAGTGGCCTGCTGTACCTTCTGTGCATAGCTTCAAGTGAATAGATGGACAAAATATATATTCTGTATTTACATTCTGAGTGGTATTGTGCTGTGTGATTAAATTCATTTGGTGTTTTCTCAAAGACATCTAAGAACTGATATAAGCTATTTTCACCTTATAGTACTGGCAACCCTCATACTATAGTTCAGGGAACTATGTAAAACACAATAGGATGGGGGACCACTTTCCGTGGTTTACTTGTGCAACAGAGTATGCTAACAATTTGATAAACTTACCGTTCTTGTTCCAAAGAGCAGGATACAGCAGACAAGACAATACAGTCTGATGCTGTATATACGTTGGTGGAAATCCCAGGATGCTTGTTAAAGATAAGGTTACTTCTTCACAGGTCTCTGAACAGCTAAAAATGTCACAGCAATAAGACAAACTGAGACAATGTGTCCTTTACATGTTGTTGATGTGTCTGCCAATCCAGGATACAGTAGATTGGTTATGCATGTAACGGTGTTCGTCTGTTGAATGAAGAGAGTCAGACCGAAATGCAGCGTGTAGGTTACTCATGACTTTAATGAAATATATCGCGGTACATGAAATAACTGAATAAATACAAAAACAACAAACGGAACGTGAAACCTATTACAGCCTATCTGGTGAACACTACACAGAGACAGGAACAAACACCCACAAAATACAAAGCGAAAGTCAGGCTGTCTAAATACAGTTCTCAATCAGAGACAACGACAAGCACCTGACTCTGATTGAGAATCGCCTCAGGCAGCCAAGCCTAACTAGACACACCCCTAATCAGCCGCAATCCCAAATAATACAAACCCCAATACGAATACAACATATAAACCCATGTCACACCCTGGCCTACCCAAACATATAACAAAAACACAAAATACAATGTCCAAGGCGTGACAGAATCCCCCCCTAAGGTGCGGACTCCCGGACGCACCTCAAGAGCATAGGGAGGTTCCGGGTGGGTGTCTTTCCATGGTGGCGGTTCTGGCTCGGGACGTGGACCCCACTCCATTAATGTCCTATTTCCTCCCCTTCGCGTCCTGGGATAATCCACCTTCTCCGCCGACCATGGCCTAATAGTCCTCACCCAGATCCCCACATAACTGAGGAGCAGCTCGGGACAGAGGGGCATCTCAGGACAGAGGGGCATCTCAGGACAGAGGGGCATCTCAGGACAGAGGGGCATCTCAGGACAGATGGGCAGCCCGGGACAGAGGGGCAGCCCGGGACAGAGGGGCAGCCCGGGACAGAGGGGCTGCCTGGGACAGAGGGGCAGCCCGGGACAGAGGGGCAGCTCGGGACCGAAGCAGCCCGGGACTGAGGGGAAGCCCGGTACTGAGGGGAAGCCCGGTACTGAGGGGAAGCCCGGTACTGAGGGGAAGCCCGGTACTGAGAGGAAGCCCAGTACTGAGATGAAGCTCAGGCAGGTAGTAGGCTCCGGTAAATCCTGGCTGGCTGGCAGATCTAGAAGAGACTGGTTGTCGAGCAGATCTGGAAGAGACTGGTTGTCGGGCAGATCTGGAAGAGACTGGTTGTCGGGCAGCGTTGGGCAGACTGGGAGCACTGGCGGCGCTGGGCAGACTGGGAGCACTGGCCGCGCTGGGCAGACTGGGAGCACTGGCCGCGCTGGGCAGACTGGGAGCACTGGCCGCGCTGGGCAGACTGGGAGCAGTGGCCGCGCTGGGCAGACTGGGAGCACTGGGCAGACTGGGAGCACTGGCGGTGCTGGGCAGACTGGGAGCACTGGCGGAGCTGGGCAGACTGCCGGCGCTGGCGGCGCCGGGCAGACTGGGAGCACTGGCCGCGCTGGGCAGACTGGGAGCACTGGCCGCGCTGGGCCGACTGGGAGCACTGGCCGCGCTGGGCCGACTGGGAGCACTGGCCGCGCTGGGCCGACTGGGAGCACTGGCGGCGCTGGGCAGACTGGAGACTCCGGCAGCGCAGGAGAGGAGAAAGGCTCTGGCTGTGCTAAACAGGCGGGAGACTCCAACAGCGCAGGAGAGGAGAAAAGCGCTGGCTGCGCTGAACAGGCGAGGCGCACTGGAGACCTGGTGCGTGGTGCTGGAACTGGTGGTACTGGCTCGAGGACACGCACAGGAAGCCTGGTGCGGGGAGCTGCTACCGGAGGACTGGTGTGTAGAGGTGGCTCTGGATAGACCGGACCGTGCAGGCGCCCTGGAGCTCTTGAGCACCGAGCCTGCCCAAGCTTACCTGGCTCGATGCCCACTCTAGCCCGGCCAATAGGAAGGGCTGGTATGTGCCGCACCTAGCTCTGCACCCGCACTGGAAACACAGTGCGCTCCATAGCATAACACGGTGCCTGCCCGGTCTCTCTAGCCCAACGGTGAGCACAGGGAGTATGCGCAGGTCTCCTACCTGGCATAACTATTCTCCCTTCTAGCCCCCCCCCCAATAATTTTTTGGGGCTGCTTTTCCGGCTTTCAACCGCGTCGCCGTGCTGCCTCCTCATACCTGCGCCTCTCAGCTTTATCCGCGTCTATTTCATCCTTGGGACGGCGATATTCTCCCGGCTGCGCCCACGGTCCTTTTCCGTCTAATTCCTCCTCCCATGTCCAAATCTCCAAGTGGTGCTCCTCAAAATTAACAGGGAGAGTAGGCTCAGGTCTGACTCCTGACTCAGCCACTCTCTCTCTGCGCTTTCCCCCAATAAATATTTGGGGGTTACTTTCGTTTTTCGCTCTGCTTCACCGTGTTCTCCTTTTCGACTCCATTCGTCTATAGCCCTCTTAGCATTGCTGTAGGGAATCCCAGGCGGGCTCCTGCACTCGCTCTGGGTCAGCCGCCCACCTGTCGATTTCTTCCCACGTCATATAATCCATGCCTCTACCGTCCATAACGTCCTCCTTTAGATCCTGCCAGTTTACACACTGCTCGGTCTGTGAGCGGTGGGTGTTTCTGTAACGGCGTTCGTCTGTTGAATGAAGAGAGTCAGACCGAAATGCAGCGTGTAGGTTACTCATGACTTTAATGAAATATATCGCGGTACATGAAATAACTGAATAAATACAAAAACAACAAACGGAACGTGAAACCTATTACAGCCTATCTGGTGAACACTACACAGAGACAGGAACAAACACCCACAAAATACAAAGCGAAAGTCAGGCTGTCTAAATACGGTTCTCAATCAGAGACAACGACAAGCACCTGACTCTGATTGAGAATCGCCTCAGGCAGCCAAGCCTAACTAGACACACCCCTAATCAGCCGCAATCCCAAATAATACAAACCCCAATACGAATACAACATATAAACCCATGTCACACCCTGGCCTACCCAAACATATAACAAAAACACAAAATACAATGACCAAGGCGTGACCATGCAAACATGTAGTTCACTCGCCTTTGCCGTTGAATTTGTATTCGGGATTGATATACCTCATTTATCATGTTTGTGTTACACCGCCCCCCCCCCTTTTTCCCTCAGAACAGCCTCAATGTGTCATGGACTACACAAGGTGTCGAAAGTGTTCCACAGGGATGCTGGCCAATATTGACACCAATGCTTCCCACAGTTGTGTCAAGTTGGCTGGATGTCCCTTGGGTGGTGGACCATTCTTGATACACACGGGAAACTGTTGGGTGTGAAAAACCCAGCTGCGTTGCAGTTCTTGACACAAACCAGTGCCCCTGGCACCTACTAACAAACCCCATTCAAAGGCACTTACATTTTTTAGCTTGCCCATTCACAATCTGGATGGCCCACATACACAATCCATGCCTCAATTGTCTCAAGGCTCATAAATCCTTCTTAACCGGTCTCCTCCCTTCATCTCCACTGATTGAAGTGGATTTGACAGGTGACATCAATAAGGGATCATAGTTTCACCTGGTTACCTGAATGTCGTGTTCATAATGTTTTGTACACTCAGTGTATGTCAATTTGTGTGTAGGTTTATTGCTTGCAAATAATTCAGTCAACATTGATGTACATACTTTATTATGGGTATGAATGTATACGTTCCTGTGTGTATGAATCTTTGTGTGCAAGTCATTGTGTGTGTATGACTGTTTGTGTGTATGACTGTTTGTGTGTATAACTGTTTGTGACTGTGTTTGTGCCAGGGGCAGTCGGTAATGTTTAGGAGGAGGGAGGAGATTTTTTTAATGAGTGTAACAGTTGCTAAAGTACTATATGAATTTCACCAGGTTCATATATTCATATGTTGTGTTGATTTGTTATGCATGCCTGCATCCTGGGAGAAGGGGAGTGTGTACTTACGTTTTGCCCTGCGGTGCATCCTGGGAGAAGGGGAGTGTGTACTTACGTTTTGCCCTGCGGTGCATCCTGGGAGAAGGGGAGTGTGTACTTACGTTTTGCCCTGCGGTGCATCCTGGGAGAAGGGGAGTGTGTACTTACGTTTTGCCCTGCGGTGCATCCTGGGAGAAGGGGAGTGTGTACTTACGTTTTGCCCTGCGGTGCATCCTGGGAGAAGGGGAGTGTGTACTTACGTTTTGCCCTGCGGTGCATCCTGGGAGAAGGGGAGTGTGTACTTACGTTTTGCCCTGCGGTGCATCCTGGGAGAAGGGGAGTGTGTACTTACGTTTTGCCCTGCGGTGCATCCTGGGAGAAGGGGAGTGTGTACTTACGTTTTGCCCTGCGTGCTCATGCTCAAATCATTTTGATGCACTGAGAGAGGTAGGCACGCTTTTTCTCTCTTCAGAAAAGTTTGATTCTTTTAAGTAAAAAGTCATACACACAGTGTTTTGTTCATGAATAATGATGTATATTTAGAAGTTACTCATAAGTGGATGGTATTGTTGAGATGCACTTGTAATTGTACTTTTTAGGATGATATCAACATTCTGAATTCAACATGTGGTTAATAGCGAGCTAAGGTATTAGCAGGCTATTGTATGTGTGAACGATGGCTAGCTCCTCGAATGATCCCAGTCCCTCCTATTGTGCATCTGTTGTAGGAAGAGGCAACGTTTCTCAGAACATATGTGCTCTACAAATGTTTCATTTCATTTTGGATGCAGGTATGTGGTTTTATCTGTGTAAAATATGTTATGTATAATAAGGAGTGAGTGTATTAATTTTTGCATTCGAAAATCATTTTGATGCACTGAGAGAGAAAGAGGCGACGATTTTCAGAACATATGTGCTCTACAAATGTTTTATTTCCTTTTGGATGCTGATGCAGGATGCAGAGAGTGAGTTCTGCTTGATTAAAACTACCTGATCTCCAAAGTCCACGTTTATAGTCTCAATCAACCACACACAACACAGAGTTACAGCGGTGCAGTATAGCACCGGCTACATAAGCGGGGCCTAATTTCTATTACAGCATATTGGATGACTGTCATTCATGTTCCATTCAACCAGTTCAGTGTAACATCGATAGGTTTAAGCTACTACATGGTTCTCAAATGTTCCTGTCCCCATCATGAGGTTGCTACAGCCTAGCCTATGAATCATCGTTTACAATGTTAGGATCACACAGGTCGAGATACATTTCTTAGGCAAAAGACAGTGACACATTTAATACTGCCTTGCAGACTCTTGCCTGCATCTAGCTGATCTAGGGTGTTATCATTAGTCTAATAGTTGCAGACAAAAGTTTCTGTTGGACAAATTCAGGTATGTTTAACCCTGGTTTTGTTCTAATTGCTTCCATTTAAGAAATGTTAAAACCTTTCCAAGCCGAACCTTCATATCATAACTGCAACACACAGCCTACATTGTTATCACAATATTAGCTAACATCATATCTAGTCAATATAGCTACTAAAACTAACGCGTTAGTAAACCCGCTATAATCACACAGTACAGTGTACAGTCAGCAAGCAGTTTAGCATCTACACCGGCAACCTTGACTTGGAAGAGTTCCAGTGTTGGAAAGCCATAGAAATCTAGCTGAAATAACATCACTCTCTATTTGAGCCAGGTGTTTGAGTAGGCTAAAGTACCAAGCTGCATTCACTAGCTAAGTGAATGTGAAAATAATACACCTAAATCGCTCTCTCTCTCTTTCTTCTCCTTCATTTATAAAGAGATAAATTTTGAGTCAACTACTCACCACATTGTATGCATTGCAGTGCTCGCTTGCTTTCAGTACAATATTGTCAATATTATAACATGTCAGATCATGCTGCAACAGTTCTGATAGGTTGGAAGACGTTCTCCGGAAGTTGGCATAATTTCTGTGCAAGTCTATGGAAAGGGGGTGAGAACCATAAGCCTCCTAGGTTTTGTATTGAAGTCAATGTAGTCAGAGTGGGAAGGAAACTAGCTGTCCTCCGGCTACATCATGGTGCTACCCTACAGAGTGCTGTTGAGGCTACAGTAGACCTTCATTGTAAAACAGTGTGTTGTAATCAACTATTTGGTGACGTTAATATATTTAGTGTAGTTTTATCTAAAAATTATTACTTTTTTAATGTTTCACTATTTAAAATTAAATTCACTGGGGAGGATTGTCCTCCCCTTCTTCCTCTTAGGAGCCTCCACTGCTTTGTGCGCATGAGTCTCTTTGTGCATATGCGTCTTTTTGTGAATGTCAGTATTTGTGTGTGTGAATCTATTTGTGCATATGAGTCTTTTTGTGAGTGTGAGGCTTTGTGTATATGAGTCTTTTTCTGCATATGACTCTTTTTCTGCATATGACTCTTTTTCTGCATATGACTCTTTGTGCGTATGAGTCTTTTTGTAAGATGGAGTATTTATTTGTATGAGTCTGTATGTGAGTATGTATCTATTTGAGTCTTTGTGTATACTGTATAAGTGTTCCTCCTCATCGTCTTCTCTCTACGTCAGGTCTGTCTGCCTGCGTCTGGTGTCCAAACCGTGCTCATACGGCCCTCTTAATCCAAGGCCTGGCCCAGTCACTTTACATCTTTGTCAGGCTTGACCTTGGACAAAAGAGCTAAATTAGTCAAATGAAGCACGAAATGAGTTCATTTAGGTAATTAAGCATTCAGGTGGAATGACAAAACACACAGTGAATATGCCCGCGGTCTGTTCCACGTCGGCCAGACTAAATGACGAAGATGCTAAATAAAACTCATTAGCTTTTTCCTAGCCTCACTTCTAATAAGGAGTTACTTGAGTTCTAAGTTAAACGGACTCCTTCAAAATCTTTTTGGACTCATGTTATCTAATTAACCGGAAATGTTACCGCTGCTCTATTTCACTGTCTATGTTTATTCATATGTTATAAACATATATCTGTCATAAACATTTTCAATTTCCTCGCTATATGCAAATATGAGCGTTTATGCATCTCACCAGTAGAAACAGGCAAGCTACATTTCCTGGTTGTAAGCAAACCACAATATCCATAATTGATATTGATTTCAGGACTGCCTCGTGGAGTTGTGTTCAATAAACTGACGTGAGAAAATGTTTGTGCTGGTAGCCAGCACTGTCAGACAGACAATTTTGAAATGCAACTGAAATCTCAACTGATGGGGTTGCCATGTCTTCGAATGTAAAATGTGATGCTATTCCATTGTTTTCCCCTTTCATTTCAAAGAGGAAGGCATCCGATCAGCAAACATCATCAAAGCAGAAAAGAGGACAAGCTGAAGTAAGGTAGCTAACGTTACCTAGCTAACTACTGTAGCTAGATAGCGAACTACATTTGTTGATCTAAAACAACATCTAGCTAGCTTTCATAATACGCTGTCTAAACATTTCAAATCATATCAATGTATTTAGCCAGCTGCTATCTGGTGATGTGATTTGTAACTTTGCAAGCTAACATTAGTTTCATTATGTTACGTTAGCTAACCATTAGCTATCAAGCTAACTAACTACAGCAGAGGCTAACCTGACTATGTCTTATATTTAGAGTCGGATCCCATCAACATCTCCAGAGGCATCAACATCAAGCTCAGCACCAGGAACTAGTGTAATGCACTTTCTAATATCATACTAAAATCTACAAAATCTTTCCATGACTCCATGATGAGCAAATACATATACTGGGGCTAGGCATAGACATGGTCCTTGTCTTATTTGGTGTGTTTACAAGTAGGCCACAAATTCTACTGTAGTTATTTCTGTATTATGGAGGCTTAGTTGATTGTTCATGCAAGGCTTGAAGTCTAAATTGGAGTAAAAGAGGTGTTAGTAAGGAGGGGATGGTGTGGGTGACTGGCTGGTGTCTGTTAGGGGTGGATATTGTGTGTGAAGGCTAGTATGCATGATCTTGTCATGTTTTGTCATATATTGTCATGTCTTGTCCTTGTGCTTCCCCTTCTGTTCATTTCCCCCTACTGGTCTTATTAGGTTCTTTCCCTCTTTCTATCCCTCTCTCTCTCCCTCCCTCTCTCCCCCTCTCTCTCTCTCTCTCTCTCTCTCTCTATCGTTCCGTTCCTGCTCCCAGCTGTTCCTCATTCTCCTAACTACCTCATTTACTCATTTACTCTTTCACACCTGTCCCCTATTTTGCCCTCTGATTAGAGTCCCTATTTCTCCCTCTGTTTTCCGCTTCTGTCCTTGTCGGATCATTGTTTGATGTTTGCTGTTCTGTGTCCTTGTTCCGCCCTGTCGTGTTTCTGCCTTCTTCAGATGCTGCGTGTGAGCAGGTGTCTATGTCAGCTACGGCCTGTGCCTTCCCGAAGCGACCTGCAGTCTGTGGTCGCGTCTCCAGTCGTTCCTCTCTACTGACGAGAGGATTTCAGTTTTCCTGTTTTGGATTTACCGGAGATAATATCCAGGATTATCGTTTTTGTTAACAACTGGAATAAAGACTCTGTTTCTGTTAAGTCGCTTTTGGGTCCTCATTCACCAGCATAACAGATCTACTGACATGAAAAATGAATACAAATCCCCAATAGACTAAAGTGTCTATAAGACAAGTGCTCCACAAACTTTTCACACACTTGCAGTCAGGTGTTTGGCATGGGGTAGTTAGCAGTGTGTTTCTACTCAACAGCACAGCTGTAGGTGGTTGTACACAACAATACACGACTAGACAGTCCACAAGTCAAGCCCCCCTTCAAACTTTTCACATCTTTACTAACAGCCCATCTCAATGCCCCATTCTTGTAACACATACCAGTCTACTGTACCCTTTTGTTTACAGATTAACATGATTTATTGTATGGTTACACATCCTCATGATCAGTCTCAATGTACACTGCTCAAAAAAAATAAAGGGAACACAAACAACACAATGTAACTCCAAGTCAATCACACTTCTGTGAAATCAAACTGTCCATTTAGGAAGCAACACTGATTGACAATAAATTTCACATGCTGTTGTGCAAATGGAATAGACAACCGGTGGAAATTATAGGCAATTAGCAAGACACCCCCAATAAAGGAGTGGTTCTGCAGGTGGTGACCACAGACCACTTCTCAGTTCCTATGCTTCCTGACTGATGTTTTGGTCACTTTTGAATGCTGGCGGTGATTTCACTCGAGTGGTAGCATGAGACGGAGTCTACAACCCAAACAAGTGGCTCAGGTAGTACAGCTCATCCAGGATGGCACATCAATGCGAGCTGTGGCAAGGTTTGTTGTGTCTGTCAGCGTAGTGTCCAGAGTATGGAGGCGCTACCAGGTGACAGGCCAGTACATCAGGAGACGTGGAGGAGGCCGTAGGAGGGCAACAACCCAGCAGCAGGACCGCTACCTCCGCCTTTGTGCAAGGAGGAGCAGGAGGAGCACTGCCAGAGCCCTGCAAAAGGACCTCCAGCAGGCCACAAATGTGCATGTGTTTGCTCAAACGGTCAGAAACAGACTCCATGAGGGTGGTATGAGGGCCCGACGTCCACAGGTGGGGGTTGTGCTTACAGCCCAACACCGTGCAGGACGTTTGGCATTTGCCAGAGAACACCAAGATTGGCAAATTCACCACTGTCACCCTGTGTTCTTCACAGATGAAAGCAGGTTCACACTGAGCACATGTGACAGACGTGACAGAGTCTGGAGACACCGTGGAGAATGTTCTGCTGCCTGCAACATCCTCCAGCATGAACGGTTTGACGGTGGGTCAGTCATGGTGTGGGGTGGCATTTCTTTGGGGGGCCGCACAGCCCTCCATGTGCTCGCCAGAGGTATCCTGACTGCCATTAGGTACCGAGATGAGATCCTCAGACCCCTTGTGAGACCATATGCTGGTGCGGTTGGCCCTGGGTTCCTCCTAATACAAGACAATGCTAGAACTCATGTGGCTGGAGTGTGTAAGCATTTCGTGCAAGAGGAAGGCATTGATGCTATGGACTGGCCCGCCGTTCCCCAGACCTGAATCCAATTGAGCACATCTGGGACATCATGTCTCGCTCCATCCACCAACGCCACGTTGCACCACAGACTGTCCAGGAGTTGGCGGATGCTTTAGTCCAGGTCTGGGAGGAGATCCTTCCGGAGACCATCCGCCATCTCATCAGGAGCATGCCCAGGCGTTGTAGGGAGGTCATACAGGCACGTGGAGGCCACACACACTACTGAGCCTCATTTTGACTTGTTTTAAGGACATTACATCAAAGTTGAATCAGCCTGTATGTCACGACTTCCGCCGAGGTTGGCTCTCCTGCCCGTTCGGGCTGTGCTCGGCGGTCATCGTCACCGTCCTATTAGCCACTACCGATCCCTTTTAGGTTATCTGTTGGTTTTGTCTGATTGTTTTCACCTGTGTGTTAGTTAATTAGTATCTGTATATAATGTAGGTTGTCCCGCCCTTGTTTTGTGCGGGATTGTTTGTTTTTGACATTTCGTTTCGGCTGTCGGTGTTTTTGTGTTTTATTTCTCCGGATTGTCTGGTTATTTCCTGTTTTGGATATTTTTACCCTGTTTGTATTTTTGGGTTGTCCGTGTTTATTGTTGTTCACCGGAGAATAAACCTTTATTCATGATTTGCTCTCTGCGCCTGATTCCACCCACCTTGACTAGTCGTTACACTGTAATGTGGTTTTCCACTTTAATTTTGAGTCTGACTCCAAATCCAGACTTCCATGGGTTGATAAATTTTGAATTCCATTGATAATTTGTGTGATTTTGTCATCAGCACATTCAACTATGTAAATAAAAAAATTATTTAATAAGAATATTTCATTCAGATCTAGGATGTGTTATTTTAGTGTTCCCTTAATTTTTTGGAGCAGTGTGTTTTTCAGGAGACTTGCAGTACAAACAATTCTTCTGCAAGAGGTCAAAGCAGTGAGTGGTGAAAAAAAGTGAAGAGGCTTGTCCACCTGGCTGTGGAGTGCAGAAAGAACCAGACTGTTGTCTACAATGAGCCTAGAGTCACAGCACCCCAAATCCAAAATCCCTGCCAACATCACCACAGCACCAAAGCCTGATAAACCAGCTGCCCTTACCCAACACAAGAGCTTCACCAGCTGAAGAACCTTCCGGAACTTGCCTAGAACATTCAAACACAATATACATATTCAGTTAGACTGATGTTGTAGTATAATATAGAATGTCTAGTATACTCACAACTGCCAATTGGTATAGATACTGCTAGCTGCTTTACGGTTGAGCTAACATAGACTAATGCGATTAGCATGAGGTTGTAATTTACAAGAACATTTCCCAGGACATATATAACTGTTTTCTTCCGCTGAAGGAGAGGAGGACCAAAATGCAGCGTTGTTAGTATTCATCATCTTTAATATAGATGATAAACGAGAACACTACAAAATAACAAATGTGAAAACCGAAACAGTCCTATCTGGTGCAATGACACAAAGACAGAAGATAACCACCCACAGAGTACCCACAGAATACGGCTGCCTAAATATGGTTCCCAATCAGAGACAACGATAGACAGCTGCCTCTAATTGAGAACCAATCTAGGCAACCATAGACATACAAACTACCTAGAAAGGAAACAGCCCCATAAACATACAAAAACCCCTACAAAAACCAGACAAAACACATAAATCCCCCATGTCACAACCTGACCTAACCAAAATAATAAAGAAAACAAAGATAACTAAGGCCAGGGTGTGACAACATAGACATATCTGATATTGGCAAAAAGCTTAAATTATTGTTAACCTCTGAAGGATAAGCCCATTTTTTTTCAATTTTCACCTAAAAATTCATAGCCAAATCTAACTGACTGTAACTCAGGCCCTGAAGCAAGGATATGCTTTTTTTTGTACAATTTGAAAGGAAACACTTTGACGTTTGGGGAAATGTGAAAGGAATGTAGCAACCACTCCACAAATTCTTGTTAACAAACTATAGTTTTGGCAGGTCGGTGGGGACATCTACTTTGTGCATGACACAAGTAATTCTTCCAACAATTGTATACAGACAGATTATTTCAATTATTATTCACTGTATCACAATTCCAGTGGGTCAGAAGTTTACATACACTAAGTTGACTGTGCCTTTAAACAACTTGGAAAATTCCAGAAAAGGATGTCAGGGCTTTTGAAGCTTCTGGTAGGCTAATTTACATAATTTGAGTCAATTGACAGTGTACCTGTGGATGTATTTCAAGGCATACCAACTCAGTGCCTCTTTGCTTGACATCATGGGAAAATCAAAAGAAATCAGCCAAGGAGGTCTACAAAAATTGTAGACCTCCACAAGTCTGGTTCATCCTTGGAAGCAATTTCCAAATGCCTGAAGGTACCACGTTCATCTGTACAAACAATAGTATGCCAGTATAAACACCATGGGACCATGCAGCTGTCATACCGCTCAGGAAGGAGATGCATTCTGTCTCCTAGAGATGAACGTACTTTGGTGCAAAAAGTTCAAATCAATCCCAGAACAACAGCAAAGGACCTTGTGAAGATGCTGGAGAAAACAGGTACAAAATTATCTATATCCACAGTAAAACGAGTCCTATATCGACATAACCTGAAAGGCCGCTCAGCAAGGAAGAAGCCACTGCTCCAAAACCACCATAAAAAAGCCAGACTACGGTTTGCAACTGCACATTGGGACAAAGATTGTACTTTTTGGACAAATGTCCACTGGTCTGATGAAGCAAAAATAGAACTGTTTGGCCATAATGACCATCGTTATGTTAGAATGAAAAGGGGGGATGCTTGCAAGCCGAAGAACACCATCCCAACCGTGAAGCACGGGGATGGCAGCATGATGTTGTGGTGGTGCATTGCTGTAGGAGGGACTTTATCACTTCACAAACTAGATGGCTTCATGTATGAGGAAGAACAATTATGTGGATATATTGAAGCATCATCTCGACATCAGTCACGGAGTAAAAGCTTGGTCGCCGATGGGTCTTCCAAATGGACAATGACCCCAAGCATACATCCAAAGTTGTGGCAAAATGGCTTAAGGACAACAAAGTCAAGGTATTGGAGTGGCCGTCACAAAGCCCTGACCTCAATCCTATAGAAAATTTGTGGGCAGAACTGAAAAAGTATGTGCAAGCAGGAAGGCCTACAGACCTGACTCAGTTACACCAGCTCTGTCAGGAGGAATGGGCCAAAATTCACCCAACTTATTATGGGAAGCTTGTGGAAGGCTACCCAAAATGTTTGACCCAAGTTAAACAATGTAAAGGTAATACTACCAAATTCTAATTGAGTGTATGTAAACTTCTGACCCATTGGGAATGTGATGAATGAAATAAAAGCTGAAATAAATCATTCTCCTGTCACGCCTTGGTCTTAGTATTTTGTGTTTTCTTTAATTATTTGGTCAGGCCAGGGTGTGACATGGGTTTATGTTGTTGTATTTCATATTGGGGTTTTTGTATTATTGGGATTGCGGCTGAGTAGGGGTGTTGTATAGGCTTGGCTGCCTGAGGCGGTTCTCAATCAGTCAGGTGATTCTCGTTGTCTCTGATTGGGAACCGTATTTAGGTAGCCTGGTTTCGCTTTGTATTTCGTGGGTGATTGTTCCTGTCTCTGTGTAGTTTCACCAGATAGGCTGTAATAGGTTTTACGTTCCGTTTGTTGTTTTGTATTTTGTATCGTTTTTTCATGTGTGGCTTTTTCCATTAAAGTCATGAGTAACCACTACGCTGCATTTCGGTCCGACTCTCTTTCCACAAACGAAGAACGCCGTTTACATCTCCCTTCTATTATTCTGACATTTCACATTATTAAAATGAAGTGGTGATCCTAATTGACAAGATTTCCTAGGATTAGGATGTCAGGAATTGTGAAAAACTGAATTTAAATGTATTTGGCTAAGGTGAAATGTAAACTTCCGACTTCAACTGTATATATATATATTTAAACTCAGTTTTTCACAATTCCTAACCTTTAATCCTGCAAAAAATTACCTGAACGTTCATCTCTAGGAGACAGAACGCGTCTCCTTCCTGAGTGGTATGACGGCCGCGTGGTCCCATGGTGTTTATACTTGCGTACAATTGTTTGTACAGATGAACGTGGTACCTTCAGGTGTTTGTAAATTGCTCCCAAGGATGAGCCAGACTTGTGGAGTTCTACAATTATTTTTCTGAGGTCTTAACTGTTTTCTTTTGATTTTCCCATGATGTCAAGTAAAGAGGCACTGAGTTTGAAGGTAGGCCATGAAATACATCCACAGGTACACCTCCAATTGACTCAAATGATGTCAATTAGCCTATCAGAAGCTTCTAAAGCCATGACATAATGGAGTCTAAAGCCATTACACAGTCAACTTAGTGTATGTAAACTTCTGACTCACTGGAATTGTGATACAGGGAATTATAAGTGAAATAATATGTATGTAAACAATTGTTGGAAAAATTACTTGTGTAATGCACAAAGTAGATGTCCAAACCGACTTGCCAAAACTATAGTTTGTTAACAAGAACTTTGTATAGTGGTTGAAAAACTAGTTTTAATGACTCCAACCTAAGTGTATGTAAACTTCCTGTAACGGCGTTTGTTGAAAGAGAGTCGGACCGAAATGCAGCGTGGTGGTTACTCATGTCTTTAATGAATGAATCACGGTACATGAAATAACTGATACAAATACAAAACAACAAAACGGAACGTGAAACCTAATTACAGCCTATCTGGTGAAACTACACAGAGACAGGAACAATCACCCACGAAATACAAAGTGAAACCCTGGCTACCTAAATATGGTTCCCCATCAGAGACAACAAGAATCACCTGACTCTGATTGAGAACCGCCTCAGGCAGCCAAGCCTATACTAGACACACCCCTAATCAACCACAATCCCAATACCTACAAAAACCCCAATACGACAATACAATAACCCCATGTCACACCCTTGCCTGAACAAATAATTAAAGAAAACACAAAATACTAAGACTAAGGCGTGACACTTCCGACTTCAACTGTATATACAGTGTACGTCACAACAGGTCTGAATGTATGTGTCATGACAGTGTTATGATCATATTATAACTGGTTATAATATATAATAATATAATAATATATGCCATTTAGCAGACGCTTTTATCCAAAGCGACTTACAGTCATGTGTGCATACATTCTACGTATGGGTTATGTCAGCTGTATTGACATATAACATCTTTATGACCGTGTCATAACATGATATGACGCTGAGTGTTAAGTAAAGTGTTACAGGAAAGTATTGGTTACAGCACGGTCTGTTCACAGTCAGTCTTACTGTATTTTGATGAGAACAACAAGCCACTTGTACCTCTCTCAACCCGCTCACTCCTCTCAGCTAATTAATACAATGAACAAAGCCAGTGGGTCTCATAACCTCAATTGAAAAGGGAGAATCAACCTCATTTCATGGGAATAGGAGTTTATCGTCCATTAATTCCATTAATTCCTGTAGTTGAACATTTAATAATTCAAGGACTCTGTACTTTAAGTGTCAGCATTTTGTCACTCTAAAGAGACAATGGCCAATGAAGTGAATTTAGTATTAGGGTAAATATGTATAATGTACATCACAACTTCATTGAGTCGGTGTCATATGGAAATGTGTTCTTTGCGAGTGGAGCGTATTCTGCACATGCTCTTCTCTGCTGCTTTTTATTAGGAAGTGTTAATTAACAAGTGGCCGTGAGGGCAGGCGGATGATAAGTACACAGTAATTGACTCCTGCCCTTTCTTATTGTGTTCTGCTTTCACAGGCGTGCAGACTCACAAAGACAACGGGCCCGCCTCATTTGTCACCAGTGCTGCTAGGAACAAGCAAATGCCCCAGCAGCTGAAGCCGTGCTTTATGCTGGAACAAGCAAACATCCTGGCAGCTGAAGCTGTGTTTTATGCTAGGAACAAGCACACGCCCCGGCAGCTGAAGCTGTGTTTTTGCTGGAACAAGCACACACCCCGGCAGCTGAAGCTGTGTTTTATGCTAGGATCAAGCACACGCCCCTGCAGCTGAAGCTGTGTTTTATGCTAGGATCAAGCACACGTCCCGGCAGCTGAAGCTGTGTTTTATGCTAGGAACAAGCACACGCCCCGGCAGCTGAAGCTGTGTTTTATGCTGGAACAAGCAAACACCCCGGCAGCTGAAGCTGTGTTTTATGCTGGAACAAGCAAACGCCCCAGCAGCTGAAGCTGTGGTTTATGCTGGAACAAACAAACACCCCGGCAGCTGAAGCTGTGGTTTATGCTGGAACAAACAAACGCCCCAGCAGCTGAAGCTATGGTTTATGCTGGAACAAACAAACACCCCGGCAGCTGAAGCTGTGTTTTATGCTGGAACAAACAAACACCCCGGCAGCTGAAGCTGTGGTTTATGCTGGAACAAACAAACGCCCCAGCAGCTGAAGCTGTGGTTTATGCTGGAACAAACAAACACCCCGGCAGCTGAAGCTGTGGTTTATGCTGGAACAAACAAACGCCCCAGCAGCTGAAGCTGTGGTTTATGCTGGAACAAGCAAATACCCCGGCAGCTGAAGCTGTGGTTTATGCTGGAACAAACAAACACCCCGGCAGCTGAAGCTGTGTTTTACGATACTGTACATCTCATCTGTGCTCTGGTAAAGTGTGTGTTTGTGTCACACACCTCTCTCTGTCTCCCATCTTTCCCTCCTACTTGCGTCAGATGGTAGCGGTAGTGTGTCGTGGCAGAGTGCTGCTGGTTGCTGAAGCTGGAGTGTGTCTTGGCAGGCTCCTTGGAAGCAGGCGAGGGCGAGGGTGACAGTGTCAGCTTGGCTCTCCTAATGAATGTCTCATTTCCCCCGGCAGTCTTCTATTGCAGCGCTGAAGGCGGGCCCGATATCTCACCGGTCGACAGCTAGTGCCATCATCGGCGTGACCTCACGGCCTCCAAACGTAGCCTGCAGACCCAGTGTCACTTTAGCTTTGGCAGGGGCTTGGGGTTTGGGGGTAATGTCACTGTGCTGTGAAGGATAAACAGATTAATAGAAGCTAATGAGAGTGAGTGGAGCAGCATGGTCGATACTGACTACATGCTTGGGAGATGTAATGCTGCTGTTAGCAAGATTACTCTCACTTGTACACTCAGGGAATTGTCGTGGAATGTACTGTTTACAGTGCAATGGGTATAATCAAATGAAGTGGATGTATCAGTTTTTTAAATCTATTTTCCGGTATTTCCCTGAGGAAATATGTTAGGGTTGAATTCATAAGAAATCACGTAGTCACAGAGCTACAAGAGGACTATATTTTATACCGTTCTGTACTGTTCTATTCTGTTCTATATGGTACTATACCATACTATATTGTACCATACTGTTCTATACTTTATACTGTTCTTTACTGTACTGTACTGTTCTATACTGTACACTACTTTATACTGTACTATACTGTTCTATACTGTACTGTACTATACTTTATACTTTTCAATACGTTTCTATACTTTATATGTTATCTACTCTACTATACTGTTCTATATAGTACTATACTGTTATATACATTACTATACTGTACACTACTTTATACTGTTCTATACTGTATGATATTGTACTATACTGTACTATACAGTTCTCTTCTGTACTATACTGTTGTGTACTGTACTATACCGTATTATACTGTTCTATACTTTACTATACCTTATACTGTTATATTCTGTATTATGCTGTTCTATACTGTATTATACTGTACTATACAGTTCTATGCTGTTCTATACTATACTATAATTTATACTGATCTCTACTGTACTATACTGTTCTACACTGTACTATACTGTATTATACTGTTCTATACAGTACTATACTCTTCTATACTGTACTGTACTTTATACTGTTCTATTATGTACTATACTGTTCTATACTGTACTATACTACTCACTCAATGAAATGTCCAGAACTTCAATGCAATGATTACCTGATAATTAGTTTATAAAGGCATCAAACAACACAAATAACATATTTGTGTATGTTATTTGTGTATGTTATTTGCTTTACATATTACAAGATTAATGCCAGCATGTATCGACATACAGTGCATTTAGAAAGTATTCAGTCCCCTTGACTTTTTCCACATTTTGTTATGTTACAGCCTTATTTTAAAATGGATTCAATCGTTTTTTCCCCTCATCAATCTACACACAATACCCCATAACCCCATAACTTAGAAATTAACAACTGAAATATCACATTTACATAAGCATTCAGACCCTTACAGACTCAGTACTTTGTTGAAGCACTTTTGGCAGTGATTACAGCCTCGAGTCTTCTTGGGTATGACGCTACAAGCTTGGCAAACCTGTATTTTGGTAGTTTCTCCCATTCTTCTCTCCAGAACCTCTCAGGCTGGATGGGGAGCGTTGCTGCACAGCTATTTTCAGGTCTCTCCAGAGATGTTCGATTGTGTTCAAGTCCAGGCTCTGGCTGGGCCACTCAAGTACATTCAGAGATTTGTCCAGAAGCCATTCCTGCGTTGTCTTGGCTATTTGCTTAGGGTCATTGTCCAGTTGGAAGATGAACCTTCGCCCCAGTCTGAAGCAGGTTTTCATCAAGGATCGCTCTGTACTCATCTTTTCTTCGATCCTGACTAGTCTCCCAGTCCCTGCAGCTGAAAAACTTCCCCAGAGCATGATGCTGCAACACCATGCTTCACCGTAGGGATGGTGACAGATTTCCCCCAGTCGTGATGCCTGGCAATCAAGCTAAATAGTTCAATCTTGATTTCATCAGACCAGATAATTTTGTTTCTCATGGTCTGAGAGTCATTAGGTGCCTTTTGGCAAACTCCAAGCGGGCTGTCATGTGCCTTTTACTGAGGAGTGGCTTCCATCTGGCCACTCTACCATAAAGGGCTGATTGGTGGAGTGCTGCAGAGATGGTTGTCCTTCTGGAAGGTTCTCCCATCTCCACAGAGGAACTCTAGAGCTCTGTTAGAGTGACCATTGGGTTCTGGGTGACCTCCCTGACCAAGGCCTATCCCCCCCGATTGCTAAGTTTGGCCGGGCGGCAAGCTCTAGGAAGAGTCTTGGTGGTTCCAAAAGTATTCCATTTAGGAATGATGGCAGGTTTGTGCCTTGTCCAATTAATTGAATTTACCACAGGTGGTCTCCAATCAATTTGTAGAAACATCTCAAGGATGATAAATAGAAACAGGATGCACCTGAGCTCAATTTTGGGTCTCATAGCACAGGGTCTGAATACTTATGTAAATATGGTATTTCTATAAACCTGTTTCCGCTTTGTCATTATAGGTTATTGTGTGTAGATTGCTGAGGAAAATGTTTTATTTAATACATTTTAGAGTAAGGCTGTAACGTAACACAAATGTGGGAAAAGCCAAGGGGTCTGAATACTTTCCGAAGGCACTGTATGTCCTATTTCATGGAGATAGACAGTGTATAAAATAGTGACACACATTTAGGACATACCAAATAGGGTATAAGTCATGGCCTAATGAAGCAAAAAAAGAGAGAAGAGCTTAGGCATAGCCACATTATCAGCCTTGTGTCTGTGATGCAGTGTGACAAAAGGGCTATATCAATGTCCACTGCTGACTCAGGGGGCCAGTCAGTCAATGGCTCAGACATTGACTCACTGCTGGCACTAGAATGAACTGAGTGTACAAGCAACCAGGATCAGTGTCTGTCAATACACTGCATTTCCTCATATCGTGCTTCAGGAACAAGTTATGCATCCATGATCCCTCCAACTGGACACAATGCTCTGCATTGTTTTGTTTCCTCTTCAAAGTAAATTTTGAAATATTTTAGACTGCAATGATGGAATCACATTTCATAATGCTGTATTCTGACCTGACTGGCTAAGCAGCTATCTATGTGGTTTAGGTCCACTCTTGTTCCCAGCATGTTGTATCCTTCATGGCCAGAGACCTGAGCTGCAGTAGCAGCAGCTGTTCCAGTGGGTCAGTGAGGGCTAGTCACTCCTGGGACAACACAACCTAGCTATGGGCCAGAAATGGGTGAGGGCCTTTCCTCCCATCTCATCCTCTCTTTTAGTTCCTTTGTCTGTTGGGTCCTTTTCTCTCTCTGTCCCTTTTTCGGAATGTCTTTCTCTTCTTTCTCCCCCAGTCTTTCAGGGTGACACGTTAAAGGGTGAATCTAGACACTGACTGAAGACTCAAGTCACTTATAATTAGTTGGGACCACTGTTACACACACACCTCCAACACCCAGCACACTGTCTCCACCCCCATCCACCCCCTTCTGTTCACCAGAGAGTGAACACATATCAATGACATACATTCATCATAATGTGAGTCTGTCCACTAGCATCAGGATGGGGTGTCTGTCTGAGGAGACTGGACTGAGGACCCTTCTCTGGTCCCAAACAGGAAGGGTGTGACGGTGAGGTGGCGAACCAGGGTCGTGACCTCACGTCCCCCCCGTCATTAGAGAGTAGAGCTGGGCAGGGACTTCCTGTTGATGTGGTGGCCAGGGAGGGGAGAGGGAGGGGAGGAACCTGCCTTTAATTGTACCCTGGTTCACTGTGAAAGGAATGCCTGAGGTCTGAGTCTCGTTCTACCGCACCAGTCAGGCCCCGTCCCTCTCCGCCCCCTGTACACACACCCCTGCGGAGACGGCCACTAATTGGCACGTTCGCTGCCAGCTTGGGTGTGGAGGGAATGTCAGAACGCTGCGCCGGAGCAGGAAAGCCACAGAACTCTGTGTGCAGCGGAACCCTGATGAAAAGAGCCTAGACTCCAGTTGTCATTGACCCATTGGCCGCCATTGGTCTGCAGGTTTGGAATGAGTCTGCTCTTCTTAATTGATACATTAAAGACGGCTGGAGAATCCCCTCACCTGGTCACTCAGGTCTACAGATTATAAAATTCACAAGTAATGACAGAAACCAGTCAAAACTGAATGCTATGGAAAATAGGATGTTACATATTTGTTTTGGACTGTCCCTTTTCCATGCTACCTTTTCAATCCTCCTTCTTAATATACAATGTGCAGACAAACTGTGAGGCTATGTGTATGTGCGGCGGCAGGGTAGGCTAGTGGTTAGAGCGTTGGACTAGTAACCGAAAGGTTGCAATTTTGAATCCCCGAGCTGACAAGGTACAAATCTGTCGTTCTGCCCCTGGCAGGCAGTTAACCCACTGTTCCTAGGCCGTCATTGAAAATAAGAATTTGTTCTTAACTGACTTGCCTAGTTAAATAAAGGTAAAATAAAAAAAAAAAAATGTGTGGTAGTGATGTAGTTATGTAAAGAAGCATTTCAAGGCCAACACAGAGTCTCCGTCCTCCAAAGACATTATATAGAGGAAGACTGCAATTCATCCCGGCAATTTAAAAGAGACACTTTGCATTCGTTGCCATGCAGATAAATAAGGGGCCTGTTAAAGTGAGTATTTTTTTACGGTGGTGAGTGAGTTTTATGTTTGAAGTGTGTTTATAGGCCCTTGTCCAGTCTTTTATTGACTACTCATGCCCTCTGGAACCGTCCAACTGTGAAGTGTTTTGTCTGTTTGGATCCTTTTGTCAGTGTGTCCCTCACTACGGTTCAGACACACACATAATATACAGTACAAACTCAAAATATACAGTACAGACACATAATATACAGTACAGATAGATCATATACAGTACAGACACATCATATACAGACAAGAAAGATAATATACAGTACAGACACATCATATACAGACAAGAAAGATAATATACAGTACAGACACATAATATACAGTACAGATAGATCATATACAGTACAGACACATCATATACAGACAAGAAAGATAATATACAGTACAGACACATAATATACAGTACAGATAGATCATATACAGTACAGACACATCATATACAGACAAGAAATATAATATACAGTACAGACACATCATATACAGTACAGACTCAAAATATACAGTACAGACACATAATATACAGTACAGATAGATCATATACAGTACAGACACATCATATACAGACAAGAAAGATAATATACAGTACAGACACATCATATACAGTACAGACTCAAAATATACAGTACAGACACATAATATACAGTACAAACTCAAAATATACAGTACAGACACATAATATACAGTACAGATAGATCATATACAGTACAGACACATCATATACAGACAAGAAAGATAATATACAGTACAGACACATCATATACAGTACAGATAGATCATATACAGTACAGACACATCATATACAGACAAGAAAGATAATATACAGTACAGACACATAATATACAGTACAGATAGATCATATACAGTACAGACACATCATATACAGACAAGAAAGATAATATACAGTACAGACACATCATATACAGTACAGACTCAAAATATACAGTACAGACACATCATATACAGTACAGATAGATCATATACAGTACAGACACATAATATACAGTACAGATAGATCATATACAGTACAGACACATCATATACAGACAAGAAAGATAATATACAGTACAGACACATAATATACAGTACAGATTGATCATATACAGTACAGACACATCATATACAGACAAGAAAGATAATATACAGTACAGACACATAATATACAGTACAGATAGATCATATACAGTACAGACACATCATATACAGACAAGAAAGATAATATACAGTACAGACACATAATATACAGTACAGATAGATAATATACAGTACAGACACATCATATACAGACAAGAAAGATAATATACAGTACAGACACATAATATACAGTACAGATAGATCATATACAGTACAGACACATCATATACAGATAAGAAAGATAATATACAGTACAGACACATAATATACAGTACAGATAGATCATATACAGTACAGACACATCATATACAGTAAAGACACATAATATGCAGTATAGGCACATAATATACAGTACAGACACATAATATACAGTAAAGACACATAATATGCAGTATAGGCACATAATATACAGTACAGCCACATAATATACAGTACATATACAAAATATACAGTAAATAGACATAATATAAAGTAAAGACACATAATATACAGTAAAGATATGTAGTGTACAGTACAGCCACATACTATACAGTAAAGACACATAATATTCAGCACATACACATAATATACAGTACAGACACATAATATACTTTAAAGGCATGTAATTTACAGTACAGATGCATAATATACAGTACAGATAAATAATGTGTAGTACAGACACATAATACCCAGTACAGACACATGATATACATTAAATACATGTAATTTACAGTGCAGATGCATAATATACAGTACATATATGTAGTGTACAGTACAGCCACATAATATACAGTACAGACACATAATATACATTAAAGACATGTAATTTACAGTACAGATGCATAATATACAGTACAGATACATCATGTGCAGTACAGACACATACTATACAGTACAGACACATACTATGCAGTAAAGACACAACATATACAGTACAGACACATAATATACGGTACATAACATAATATACAGTAAAGAGATATACAATAAAGCATAGACACATAATATACAGTACAGACAGATAATACACAGTAAAGACATGTAATATACAGTACAGCCACATAATATACAGTTCAGACACAAACTATACAGTACAAACATGTAATATACAGTACAGACACATAATATACAGTAAAGATACAAAATATACAGTATTGACACAAAATATACAGTACAGACACATGGTATACAGTACAGACACACACTATACGGTACATATACATGTACATAATATGCAGTACAGAAACATAATATACAGTACAGCCACATAATATACAGTTCAGACACAAACTATACAGTACAAACATGTAATATACAGTACAGACACATAATATACAGTAAAGATACAAAATATACAGTATTGACACAAAATATACAGTACAGACACATGGTATACAGTACAGACACACACTATACGGTACATATACATGTACATAATATGCAGTACAGAAACATAATATACAGTACAGACACACACTATACGGTACATATACATGTACATAATATGCAGTACAGAAACATAATATACAGTACAGCCACCTAATATACAGTTCAGACACAAACTATACAGTACAAACATGTAATATACAGTACAGACACATAATATACAGTAAAGATACAAAATATACAGTATTGACACAAAATATACAGTACAGACACATGGTATACAGTACAGACACACACTATACGGTACATATACATGTACATAATATGCAGTACAGAAACATAATATACAGTACAGACACACACTATACGGTACATATACATGTACATAATATGCAGTACAGAAACATAATATACAGTACAGACACACTCTCACACACTGAAGTCATATCTGCCTCTCTTTCATATACATATACTCCAAAGGATTAGAATCCTTCACTAGATGTCTTATCCTTGATGAAGAAAATACCTCAAAAAGGTGAGTCCTTGAAATACAGTATAGGTTTTTTATTTCCCAGAGGGCAGAGTGATACTGATGTCTTCATTAAAACCTGTGAGATTCATACGTAGCTCTGCCATAAAGGACCAGGAATTAATCAGTCAGCTCTCAGCATATGGAGACTCCTTTCCATCATTCCCTCATTCTCATAGCATCCCTCCACTCCACCTGCTGCTCACTCTCTCTCTCTCTCTCTCTCTCTCTCTCTCTCTCTCTCTCTCTCTCTCTCTCTCTCTCTCTCTCTCTCTCTCTCTCTCTCTCTCTCTCTCACACACACACACGTACGTACATGTGACAGTATGGCATGCATGCACGCACAAACACACACTCGCACACTTGCACACTCGCACTCTCACATGGACACACACACACAAGCACACACAAACACATCCAGTACACACACACATTGCCTGAGCATACATTCCTCTGTGCACACACTGACTCGATCACATGAGGATCAACAAAAACAACTAGGTATAAAGTGACTTGAAAATGACTGAAGGTACAGCAATGGGCATTAAAAAACAGTATATGTCTGTATCAGTCTGAGAGCTGGTGGTACAGTATATGTCTGTATCAGTCTGAGAGCTGGTGGTACAGTATATGTCTGTATCAGTCTGAGAGCTGGTGGTACAGTATATGTCTGTATCAGTCTGAGAGCTGGTGGTACAGTATATGTCTGTATCAGTCTGAGAGCTGGTGGTACAGTATATGTCTGTATCAGTCTGAGAGCTGGTGGTACAGTATATGTCTGTATCAGTCTGAGAGCTGGTGGTACAGTATATGTCTGTGGAACGCTATATGTTGATATAAAAGTAAAAATAGGTTAATGATTAGGGGTGTTTGGATGGTTGGAGGAGCAGCAGGGGTCTTTAGCGGATGGGGGCAGGTCATGGACTGATATGCCACGGGGCCGGCAGACTGGGAGCTTCTGGAGCACGGGGCCAAGTTTCCAGTCAACACATGAGTCACCCAGCAGAGATGCACCCAAAATAAATGGCTTCCCTGTTCCAGCCGGAACCACACCCTCATGTGGTTTCTTGGAGGGGCAGCGTGGGTAGGGAGGGGCGACCGCCCCACTGGGGTTTTTGGGGCCAGGGTTGAAGGGGTTGGGGAGGAGAGGGTGGTGATGGGGGCGTGTGGAGAGCATGGGGGCGTGTTTGAGATCCCAAAACGGCAACGTTTGGGGCAGGCAGCTGGCTCCCCCTCAATCTTTTCATTGTTTATTTTTTGCCCGCAGAAGGGATTGTAAACAATGGCACGCCCTCTCTCTGGGCATGTTGTGGCCAGGCTGAGGCTTGGGGGTGGCTTTAACCCCTGAGGCCAGGCTAGGCTGCATCTCCACCCCCCAACGCACCATTCTATAGGCCCCTGTAGAAAGTCTTATAGACTCGCCCTTCTGTCTGTCTGTCTGTCTGTCTGTCTGTCTGTCTGTCTGTCTGTCTGTCTGTCTGTCTGTCTGTCTGTCTGTCTGTCTGTCTGTCTGTCTGTCTGTCTGTCTGTCTGTCTGTCTGTCTGTCTGTCTGTCTGTCTGTCTGTCTGTCGCTCTCTCGCTCTCTCTCTCTCTCTCTCTCTCTCTCTCTCTCTCTCTCTCTCTCTCTCTCTCTCGCCGCCCTCACCCCTTCACCATGGCATAAACAAGATGTGTGTAACAGCAGTCTGTTGAAGCTTTTTCAAGAAAGTGAGTGTAAAAACAGGCCTCTCTGTATGGTCTCTGAGAGAACTCCAAGTGGTTTGGCTTGTCAAAGGTCAGTAACCCAGACTGAACCGGCCCTCATTTTCAATTCCTCTCTCTTTTTATCTGTAGGAGGAGCTCAGTTGGTCTAGCCATCCATTTTTTTGTGTGTCTCTGTCTGTCTGTCTGTCTGTCTGTCTGTCTGTCTGTCTGTCTGTCTGTCTGTCTGTCTGTCTGTCTGTCTGTCTGTCTGTCTGTCTGTCTGTCTGTCTGTCTGTCTGTCTGTCTGTCTGTCTGTCTGTCTGTCTGTCTGTCTGTCTGTCTGTCTGTCTGTCTGTCTGTCTGTCTGTCTGCCTGCCTGCCTGCCTGCCTGCCTGCCTGCCTGCCTGCCTGCCTGCCTGCCTGCCTGCCTGCCTGCCTGCCTGCCTGTCTGTCTTTCTATCTGTCTGTCGCTCTCTGTCTGTCGCTCTCTGTCTTTCATTTTATCTGTCTGTCTCCCTGTCATCCTATTAGACAGAAAGAGTGCAGCCAAGCAGACAGACAGATGTTGATTATTGTGCATCCAGTCAGTCTAGGAATCCACAGAGACAGGGTGTTTTCTCTCTCTCTCTCTCTCTCTCTCTCTCTCTCTCTCTCTCTCTCTCTCTCTCTCTCTCTCTCGTTAGCTGTGTAATCTTTATTAGTTAGCTCAGTGAGTCAGAGGAGTGACATGAGAGCTGGGAGTCGGTCGTTAATCACCCCTGGTGACGGAGGCGTCATCCTGTCCATCTACTCTGTTTCATTTAACCAGGTAGCGTAGTGGCCTCCACTCACCATGCTAATACACACACTGAGCCTTTATAAAAGAAATCCTTGGAGAAGCGAGAGGGGTGATCTGATCCCAACTCATGTACTTGATATAAAGAGAAGTGTAGTGGACTGATTCTATATAAAAAGGTAAATGAACTTGTTAACCCAACTACTGTTCATCATTGTCAAATATGTAAAGACATCTGGAACATTTTAGTCACGTTGTAAAATCGGTTTTGAAATCCAAGTTGTTCACTGCTTGTGCGTTCTTTCAACTCTTTTCTAACATTTTGATTGTAATGTAATTATTGAACTGATGAATAAAGACTGGGAGAGGGTGCGGTTACCCACAGTGCCTCATGCTCAACAGAAGGAAATGTTAATCAATGTACAGTACAATTCATAACATGAGTATGAGGATGTTGTTTTTTCCTTTTTGTTGTTATCAGTTTTTTTAGATTTCTTAAATCTATCTGGAGAAAACAGTCTCTTTGGGGAGTAACACCTTGCCTGGGTAAGAGAGAACAAAACATAAAACTCAAAGCATACACCCTTTAATCCACACACACACACACACACACACACACACACACACACACACACACACACACACACACACACACACACACACACACACACACACACACACACACACACACACACACACACACACACACACACACACACACACACACACACACACACACACACACACACACACACACACACACACACACGAGCTTCTAGGAGCTCCAACTTTGAGAAGTTGGAATGAGAACAAGAACAAGGAGAGCAGGAGAGAGAGAAACTGTGGAAAGAATGAAAAAACAGCATTACATCTGCTAGCCCAGAATTAGAGCGTGAATGTATTGTCACTCGACTGAGTGTTGCACTTGCAAACTCCAGGTTCGCTAACAAACAGGAACGACTCCCTGTCTTTTCCCCTGAGGACATGATGCGTTTGGGGAGATAATTGACGAGTCCCTTGGCATGTAACAAGGGAGGGAGCGCTATACACAGCTACACACAGCCAACCACACAAAGCTCCTCTCAAAGAATGTGTATCTGTGTGTATATGTATGGCACAACCAGAGTGTGTGTGTGTGTGTGTGTGTGTGTGTGTGTGTGTGTGTGTGTGTGTGTGTGTGTGTGTGTGTGTGTGTGTGTGTGTGTGTGTGTGTGTGTGTGTGTGTGTGTGTGTGTGTGTGTGTGTGTGAGTGTGTGTGTGTGAGTGTGTGCGTGCGTGCGTGAGTGCGTGCGTGCGTGCGTGCGTGTGAGTGTGTGTGCGTGCGTGAGTGAGTGAGTGCGTGCGTGCGTGCGTACGTGCGTGCGTGCTTGCGTGCGTGCGTGCGTGCGTGCGTGCGTGCGTGCGTGTGTGTGTGTGTGTGTGTGTGTGTGTGTGTGTGTGTGTGTGTGTGTGTGTGTGTGTGTGTGTGTGTGTGTGTGTGTGTGTGTGTGCGCGTACGTACGTGTGTGAGTGTGTGTGTGTGTGTGTGTGTGTGTGTGTGTGTGTGTGTGTGTGTGTGTGTGTGTGTGTGTGTGTGTGTGTGTGTGTGTGTGTGTGTGTGTGTGTGTGTGTGTGTGCGTGCGAGTGTGAGTGTGTGTGAATGTATGTGTGAGTGTGTGTGTGAGTGTGTGTGTGTGTGTGTGTGTGTGTGTGTGTGTGTGTGTGTGTGTGTGTGTGTGTGTGTGTGTGTGTGTGTGTGTGTGTGTGTGTGTGTGTGTGTGTGTGTGTGTGTGTGTGTGTGTGTGTGTGTGTGTGTGAGGAGAAAGGGGTGATTATTCCCGTCTGTGTAGCATAATCCATTTTCGCTAGGCTCGACAAGAGAGAGAAGCCTTGAGTAATGAGAGACTATAACCTGAAAAAGCTTCAGACTCTAAGCATGGAGCACTGAAATAGGTCTGCTACTTTCTCCCATCGCTCCATCTCCAAGCCTGTAGAATACTTCACTTTCTACCACTGTTATAGAAGAACCATATTGTCTATATCTCAGCTTCAACTTTTGTCCTTCCGTCACAATAGCTTAGCTACATTTCAGTTCTATGGAATGTCCTATATAGCACCACCTACTTAGATCTGTATGACATATCAGTACAAAGTCAGGAATGCATTGTTTGTAACAGTTTACATTTTGACAGTTATGTAGAATAATTCGAAGAGACAATTGCTGTGAAAATGTGCTTCAAAATACTAATCTGTACATACTTACTAATCTAAACTGTGTACATTCATTGTGTTCTCTTGATGACTATAAATTAAAATAGTGGGTAGAAAATATAATCTAAGCATGTTATCAAACAAGCTTGAGTTGAGGACACGGTCTTTGATGTCCATAATTTCTTACCATTTACTAAAAGGGGATTTTTTATTTGACTTTGATGATTTCACTCATCCTTCATGCGATCAATGCCTTCTATTTTTGTCCGTGTAAAACTTGTCACACATTCAAAATAATTATACGCAAATGAAGGCAGCTGCTGATCTGATTTGATTACATTTCTAACATGCTTCCAAATGATTGCGTGGCATAAAGCCACCCTTTATACTGTTGTCGTATTAAAAAGGCGAAAATGTCTGCATTCGAAGAGGGGCGCATCAGAAAGGGCTGAAATGTGTATCTGGGAGCAATGACTGGTGCTCCTACAATAGCAACATTCAATTAGGAACTCTGAGCTGCCTTTAAGTGCTGCCAAACTGAGTTATAAATACCCACAACGGCCTGATCCAGTCGTCTACTGGGTTTATTTGGTCAACAGTTCTGCATGATGCTATTTAAAAAATAAAAAAAATCTAAACTGTCAGCTTTTGTGTTGCTCGTTGGGATCTCTCCTCAGACACAAATGACTTCTTAAACTGTGTTACTCAACCAATATAACTAGCAAACAGATTGTATTGGTGGGCATGCTGCAAGCCTCTCAGCCTAGCTACACAGGGGTTGAATCGCAGGGAGATTTAGTTGAGACTAGGCCATCTAGTTCCTTTACATTCTGACTGGGAGAGAGAACACTTCCTCAATTACCACATTGAGGAAGATAGAATATCCACATTCCCCCCGTTATGACAAATTCATTCATAGGAAACAAATATATATCTGCCTACTGTGAGCCATTTACAACAGATTACATGCGCCGCTGACTGAGTTTTCCACACACTGTATGGTAAATGACTCAATGTTTGTCATCAAATAGTGAACAGAACATTATGGATTTAGAATGAGTGACATTGTGAGAAAGCAGCAATGTGTATGTGTGTGTGAGTGTGTGTTTTATGGGTGATACTGTATAAATCCTGTAGCTTGTTTGTAAAGAATGCAGCTTTTAGTGTGTGCGTGCATTCGTGTGTGTTCTTGGTGCTATGAGCTGTATGTGCAGTGGAGAAGGCTGTAGTGTTGAGTGGTGTATTCTCTGTCAGTCTGTCCCTGCTGTAACAGCTCCTCCTGAACGCCTCCGTACTCCTACCCCCTGCAGAGGGCTTTGATTGCCGTGGAAACAGCACTTAAAGAGAAAA
This sequence comes from Oncorhynchus gorbuscha, assembly GCF_021184085.1. Classification (NCBI taxonomy): domain Eukaryota; kingdom Metazoa; phylum Chordata; class Actinopteri; order Salmoniformes; family Salmonidae; genus Oncorhynchus; species Oncorhynchus gorbuscha. The sequence goes on from NC_060176.1 coordinate 68,837,171, forward strand.
TTAGGATTGCCTCCTCTCATTTAAAAGGTGCTGTTTAATTGGTTCCATTTAATAGAGAGAAAAAACCTAGATAAATATTGTGCTACTGCTAGTCAGTGTGTGTTGTTGAGAAAGATGAATGGAACCATGAATAACAGCTCATAAACAAGAACAAAATATCATTATTGACATTGTCAGGATATGACATTGACACATCCATTCATGTATAAACTGATAAACACACAGAAACCCTCTTACATACACATCCGCCCATACAGTACACACCAGTGGAGGCTGCTGAGGGAGGACGGCTCATTATAATGGCTGGAACGGAGTGAATGGAATGGCATCAAACACATGGAAACCATGTTAACATCCCATCATTCTTAGGGTATAAAAATGCTGGGCAGGCCATCATTTTGGCTCCCATGGCTATGCCCCATAGGATGATAATGCCTACATCCTCAGGACACAAGTGATCACCGAATGGTTTGATGAGCATGAAAATTATGTAAACCATATGCCATGGCCGTCTCAGTCACAAGATCTCAACCCAATTGAACACTTATGGGAGATTCTGGAAGCGGCGCCTGATACAGCGTTTTCCACCAGCATCAACAAAACACAAAATGGTGGAATTTCTCATGGAAGAATGGTGTCACATCCCTCGAATAGAGTTCCAAACACGTGTAGAATCTATTCCTTGGTGCATTGAAGCTGTTCTGGTTCGTGGTGGCCTAACGCCCTATTAAGACACTTTATGTTGGTGTTTCCTTTATTTTGACAATTACCTGTATATACACATACAATATATAGATATCTAAACATTACTACACTAATATGGTATACTGGAAGAAGCTAGATGGAAAATTACTGTTGTGATCGCACCACGTCTTGCACAATCAGGACACTCATCTATGGATGTTAAAGCAAGTATATTTATAACTTCTGGCAATCAACCTCACATATACAGGCAAACAGATACTTACACAGTAAGATGCAAACACAGACATAGACAAAAACACATGCATACACACGTACTACATACACACACACACCTTCCCTCCACACACAAACACAAGCGCACACTCATCATTACTAGTATTTGTCATCCATCCCTCTGACTTTCCCCAGATAGAAGTATTCACTGTATCCATGGTCACCTCAGTGGGTCACAGCGGTCAGTAGTCATCTCTCTCGCTCTGACTGGGCTTGTGTTGAACCATGACCACATCATGACCACACGCCGTGCCCCACGTTCAGGTGAGTGCCCGGCGGTTGGGAGGAGCACAAACCTGGTGCAGTCAGGTCCAGTATATGGGCAGCAGGGTGTAAGCGGCTAAAGTGTATTTTAGTATGTATTCATTACGCTGTGAAAGGGTTGCAGTTGGGGCAAGGCGATTGTGGCGAGACAGGCTGACCGCTCCAATATGGCTGAGCTAACTGGGACAGGAGGCAGAGCGGCGCGACAGAGCAGCAGGCCAAGTTTGCTCTCGCCATCTGCACTAACACACCTTATAATGCTACTGTAGATCATTGCACAACAAACAACCACACACTGCAAATGTTTGTCAGAGAGAGAGAGAGAGAGAGAGAGAGAGAGAGAGAGAGAGAGAGAGAGAGAGAGAGAGAGAGAGAGAGAGAGAGAGAGAGAGAGAGAGAGAGAGAGAGAGAGAGGGGGGGGGGGGCAGGCATAAAGACAGTGTCTGGGTGCCAAAGGAGTAGGCTGGTTGTGCTGAAACACAACTTCAGAAGAGACAGCCACCCGCCATCCTCAGAACAAAACTCCTACACAGACACACAATGATACATAAGGAGAGCATGGCAAGCGAAAGACGGAAATATATATATATATTTAAAGAAAGAGAAAAAGAAAGAAATAAGAAAATATCAAAGAAATAAATGAATAAAAAATAAAGAAAATAAAGAAAGAAAGAAAGAAAGAAAGAAAGAAAGAGAGAGAGAGAGAGAGAGAGGGAGAGAGAGAGAGAGAGAGAGAGAGAGAGAGAGAGAGAGAGAGAGAGAGAGAGAGAGACAGAGAGAGAGAGAGAGAGAGAGAGAGAGAGAGAGAGAGAGAGAGAGAGACAGAGAGAGAGAGAGAGAGAGAGAGAGAGAGAGAGAGAGAGAGAGAGAGAGAGAGAGAGAGAGAGAGAGAGAGAGAGAGAGAGAGAGAGAGAGAGAGAGAGAGAGAGAGAGAGATGGCTTGGGATGTTTGAAATCATGAAAACGTGCTTCTGTCACCTTTGTCATGCGAAAGACAGAAATATATATATATATATTTAAAGAAAGAGAAAAAGAAAGAAATAAGAAAATATCAAAGAAATAAATGAATAAAAAATAAAGAAAATAAGTAAAAAGGAAAGAAAGATAAATAATAACAATAATAAGAAAGAAAGAAAGAAAGAAAGAAAGAAAGAAAGAAAGAAAGAGGGAGGTAGAGAGAGAGAGAGAGAGAGAGAGAGAGAGAGAGAGAGAGAGAGAGAGAGAGAGAGAGAGAGAGAGAGAGAGAGAGAGAGAGAGAGAGAGAGAGAGAGAGAGAGAGAGAAAAACAGAAAGAGAGAGATGAATAAGAATACAAATCTGGGAATATTTCTTTACCATCCACACTCAAGCTCTGAACATGCGAGAAAACAGTTCATTTGATGGCTTGGGATGTTTGAAATCATGAAAACGTGCTTCTGTCACCTTTGCCATGCTATGGCCCGTGTTGCTCAGGTTGTGTTTCTCTAAGAGTTGTTGTTCATCTGCTCACCCCCGCCTGGTGTGTGATAAAGATGCCCTGAGGGAGAAACAGTGGGACACAGGGTGTTAGGGTTCAGCTGTGTTTGGTTGCTTACAACCCGAGGAGAGAAACAGAGACATAAAATCAATGATGAGACGGTTAGTGGAGGTTTAAAAGGAACGTTTACAGAGGATCCCTGGGTGGGAGGTGATGTAGTTTGAGCTTCTGAAGGCATGTGATCTAACTCTAGCCTGGAATGGAGCAAGGTGCAAATGAACGTATGTATGAAGCTGCTTGTCTCTGAGTGCACATAGCAATGTTTGTGTGTGTTTGTCTGTTTATGTTTTGTGGCATACATGAGAGATGGTAAATGTGTGTGTGTTAGTGTGAGTGTGTGTGTGGGGGGGAAGGGGGGGGGGCTGGGGTGCTGGAGGGGGGTAGGTTGGTGGGTGAAGGGAGTCAGTGCTGCCTAGGGTGGGGCCACTATAGGAGGAAGAATTGTAGAAACAGGAAGCAAGAGTGGGTTGCGGATTTTACTGAAGCTCCTCTGTAGGGGCAGTCTGCCCTGGAATCAGTTGGAGACAACTCTCCTGTGATTCTACACACTGTAAGATCAGTCTGGCATCCAACTTCATGTTCCAGTATATCTGCATCGGCTCTGTTAAACAATCCATTTGGTTGATGATCACATGGTTGAGATCACATCGGTTTGCTCTTGAACAGTATGTTTCCTGAAGAGATCACTGAATGATCCCTTTAATATGAAAGCAGATTGATACCATCCCACACAGGCACAAAGACAGCATGCACATTCAGTCGACGATCCAGACAGATTGGCCGGTGTTAAAGCCAGCATCCTGGATCTGATCCGATTGCACGACAAGCCAAACAGTGGGAATGATTGACACTGATTTAGCGTGAGAAGCTAAGCAGGTGTCATTCGCTGAAACATATTTCCTGTTTCTCACTGTGTGGGAGGGAGGAGGGTGGAGCAGCATCTGTCCGTCAATGTAGATGTATTCATTAGCCATTCACTATCATGGGTAGACCATACTTCAGCTTAACGTTTGTTAGGTACAAAAGAATGCTTGTACATTTTTATATATACAGATGCAACCAAGTTGTAGTAGCTCCGAATCAATTCCCGGACATGTATCAGCCAAGATATCAGCCAAGATATAAGGCTGCATAGTCTACACAGCATAAAAAGTTTAAATATATATATATATATATATTACTCTGTCGTCAGAAAATGCTCAGTATCATGTCCCTCCCCTGGAAGTCACAACATAGAATCTGTTGCCGGGGCTCTGCCAAGTTGTGGGAAAATAGCACTTGCTGACAAGTTGCTTGAAATGCAATCAACGCACCTGCCATATTGAGAACCTGAAAGAAGCAACATTTGGTGGGCCAAAAGGTTAGATGTTCTGTGTGTTGAGGACAGAAATATGTGCCAATTCCTCCTTTCAATCAAAAAGTACATCAAACACTTTCTCAACCAACTTTAAGCCATGACATTTGAAATTTGTATAAATGCATTAAACATTTCCATTTTTTTTTAAAGCAACATGCATATTTTTTTTTAAATAAAATAAAATCTAACACAATTTAACTGTACACTTTCCATGGCAAATTTAAATTTGCTGTAGTTGTTAGCTTAACGGCATCCTTTCTATCCAAGCGTATTCTCTGCATTGTGACACACGGCGTGCCCTTTTCATTAGGATAATTGCTTTGAATTCTGAGCTTTGTGTCGTTAGAACCTGCCCTGCGTTACCTACTTACAAAGCATTAGCAACCCGCTGAGTTCAGAGTGGATGAAGAGTGCTTCCTAATTGGAACTGCACAGCACAATGAAAGACTAAATTGCAACGGTTAACGCTATTTCAAGTTCATCAAAACATTGTTTTTTTAACAGGAGGTGAAGCTGAAATGAGTCAATTATACTTGTGTAAATATCATTGTTCAGTCATCTTTAATCATCAGCAAATTAGTCATTAGAACATGAAATTAAGCATTATAGAACTGCAGCATTATAGAACTGCAGCATTATAGAATTACATCAAAACAACGCTTTCACAAAAGTGTTATATATGACGTCGAATCCTTGATAAGACCTTGTGTAGCACATTGTAGGCAGCAGCTGTAAGGTCATCCTAATGGTATGTATTGTTTATGTAAGTATTAATACCACAGGAGGTTGGTGGCACCTTAATTGGGGAGGGCGGGCTCGTGGTAATGGCTGGAGCGGAATAGGGGAATGGTATCAATGGTATTCAAATAGCTCCGTTCCGGCCATTATAATGAGCCGTCCTCCCCTCAGCAGCCTCCTGTGATTGATTCCATTGTTTTTATGAACTATTGTCTCATTTGTAAATATTGTAAATAATTTATAAAACATGTTGCACTGTGAATTCCGTTGTAGTTGATAATGTGTCACTGAATTAGAGAAAAGAGGAGGGAATAAGAGTGAAATCTGTAATTCCTCAAAATGTGATTTCTGAAAAACGTGGGAATTTTAATGGATTTTTGCAACCCTTTATCTTTGGGAGGAATATAATACTAATGAAATACCAATATTTTTTTATTTAGAGTATGCTCATATAATTTTCCTAATAATGTCAATGTCAATAATGTCAATGTCAATAATGTCAATGTCAATAATGTCAACCATCAAAGAGCGATGTCGATAAAACTTTTTTTAGAACCTGAAACTTGTGTGGCAGATTGACATTTACACTGGGGAAATGTTTTGAAGAATAAACTTCACGGCTATTCCGTATAGTACAGGATTTGGGGAAAGATGATTAAGTGTTATTCCAGTAGAATTTCTGCATAACAAAGTCCTGTGTGTCTGGGATATTTGATTAGGAGCTGAAGCAGAGACACAATCTAACGGCGAGAGCGAGGGAGGAAAGAGGGAACGGGAGAAAGATGGGGGGGGGGGGGGGTAACATCAATTCGAGACAGCTCTCTTTTTTCCGGCAGGAGCTTTCTTTCAGGTACATGCAGCAAACTGCCGCGTGTCTTCCTTTGTCTGACCTATTTAGGTAATTGCACTCTTCATTAAAAAAACTCTGCCAGTAAGAGAAATTACACTTCCCCATCAGTATCTAGGTAACATAATCTCCCTCCGGCGGCCTAATTGCATGCCATGATAACCTCATAGGCCGGGCCTCTTTCATTTTTCATCTCTTTTCAAATAATTATGGATCAGTGGAGAGAGGTATTGATTTGATTCATTAACTTCCCACTCGGTGCCAAGGTTACTGATTACATGGATCCCAATTATACGCTAAAGATCTACCGGCCTATTTGCTTTGATTGGCTTCCACTTCATTATTGGCAAAGGTTGTGTTGAAACAATGCCCAGATTGGGGGAATGAAAAATCGAATAGGATGTGGTAAGTGCTTTATTTCGCTAGCCCCTTTACCTACTTGACAAATACAATGAACACGTGTGGCTGAAGAAGCATGTTAGGTACAGTGGAAAGAGATTCCGGGGGGGATGCTGGCTGCAGGGGTGATATGTTTGAACGTAGAGTGTTTCCTTTGAATGTTACCAAATTGGGTAAGGGAGCTATGTTTTATAAACATCATGTTGACTTGACAGTGTTAAGTTTTAAAAAATGTGTGCTTCCAAAAATAATAAAATCTTCACCCAAAAGAAACATTTACATTTACATTTACATTTAAGTCATTTAGCAGACGCTCTTATCCAGAGCGACTTACAAATTGGTGCATTCACCTTATGACATCCAGTGCAACAGTCACTTTACAATAGTGCATCTACATCTTAAAGGGGGGGGGGGGTTGAGAAGGATTACTTATCCTATCCTAGGTATTCCTTAAAGAGGTGGGGTTTCAGGTGTCTCCGGAAGGTGGTGATTGACTCCGCTGTCCTGGCGTCGTGAGGGAGTTTGTTCCACCATTGGGGGGCCATAGCAGCGAACAGTTTTGACTGGGCTGAGCGGGAGCTGTACTTCCTCAGTGGTAGGGAGGCGAGCAGGCCAGAGGTGGATGAACGCAGTGCCCTTGTTTGGGTGTAGGGCCTGATCAGAGCCTGGAGGTACTGAGGTGCCGTTCCCCTCACAGCTCCGTAGGCAAGCACCATGGTCTTGTAGCGGATGCGAGCTTCAACTGGAAGCCAGTGGAGAGAGCGGAGGAGCGGGGTGACGTGAGAGAACTTGGGAAGGTTGAACACCAGACGGGCTGCGGCGTTCTGGATGAGTTGTAGGGGTTTAATGGCACAGGCAGGGAGCCCAGCCAACAGCGAGTTGCAGTAATCCAGACTGGAGATGACAAGTGCCTGGATTAGGACCTGCGCCGCTTCCTGTGTGAGGCAGGATCGTACTCTGCGGATGTTGTAGAGCATGAACCTACAGGAACGGGCCACCGCCTTGATGTTAGTTGAGAACGACAGGGTGTTGTCCAGGATCACGCCAAGGTTCTTAGCGCTCTGGGAGGAGGACACAATGGAGTTGTCAACCGTGATGGCGAGATCATGGAACGGGCAGTCCTTCCCCGGGAGGAAGAGCAGCTCTGTCTTGCCGAGGTTCAGCTTGAGGTGGTGATCCGTCATCCACACTGATATGTCTGCCAGACATGCAGAGATGCGATTCACCACCTGGTCATCAGAAGGGGGAAAGGAGAAGATTAATTGTGTGTCGTCTGCATAGCAATGATAGGAGAGACCATGTGAGGTTATGACAGAGCCAAGTGACTTGGTGTATAGCGAGAATAGGAGAGGGCCTAGAACAGAGCCCTGGGGGACACCAGTGGTGAGAGCGCGTGGTGAGGAGACAGATTCTCGCCACGCCACCTGGTAGGAGCGACCTGTCAGGTAGGACGCAATCCAAGCGTGGGCCGCGCCGGAGATGCCCAACTCGGAGAGGGTGGAGAGGAGGATCTGATGGTTCACAGTATCAAAGGCAGCCGATAGGTCTAGAAGGATGAGAGCAGAGGAGAGAGAGTTAGCTTTAGCAGTGCGGAGCGCCTCCGTGATACAGAGAAGAGCAGTCTCAGTTGAATGACTAGTCTTGAAACCTGACTGATTTGGATCAAGAAGGTCATTCAGAGGGAGATAGCGGGAGAGCTGGCCAAGGACGGCACGTTCAAGAGTTTTGGAGAGAAAAGAAAGAAGGGATACTGGTCTGTAGTTGTTGACATCGGAGGGATCGAGTGTAGGTTTTTTCAGAAGGGGTGCAACTCTCGCTCTCTTGAAGATGGAAGGGACGTAGCCAGCGGTCAGGGATGAGTTGATGAGCGAGGTGAGGTAAGGGAGAAGGTCTCAGGAAATGGTCTGGAGAAGAGAGGAGGGGATAGGGTCAAGCGGGCAGGTTGTTGGGCGGCCGGCCGTCACAAGACGCGAGATTTCATCTGGAGAGAGAGGGGAGAAAGAGGTCAGAGCACAGGGTAGGGCAGTGTGAGCAGAACCAGCGGTGTCGTTTGACTTAGCAAACAAAGGTAACACTCAGAAGGCAGACATCTCTAATAGAGGCCAATATCTACTATTTCCCACTGTGTCGCCAGGTCACCCCTGATACAAGTCAGTATTCAACGTCCCTCTATGTCCGAGGACGTTGGGAGAGGATGTGGAAACTGGCCACTAGGGGCAACAGTGAGCACTGTTACCTACAAGTAGGTTTTGGTTTTGCTAGGGTGTTGTGGACAGGGATGGTGGATGGGCGTAAATGTCTGCCTCTGGTGCCAAAGGCCAGCGATTGAAAGTTGTTTGTGTGATTTTTGTTTTAAGCCTATCCCAAACCTTAACCCTTACCCTAACCATTCGGAGTTAATGCCTGACCTTAACATTGCAGTGTTAATGCCTAAACTTTAACCCTAGCCTTAAACATTTAGAGTAAATACCTAAAAGAAGCTTAGACGTTTGGAAGAACTTCTGAATTTGATGTTTGCAAAACATGGATGAATGTCTAACTCTAACGTGAGACAGCTAGTCGTTACAGCTCCTTTATACTGGTAGGTGAGTGAGCAGAACTCAGCCGTGGTGCCACAGCAGGGACATTTTGAAACATTTTAAAATGACTGTAATGTCTAAATGATTTCCTCCATTAAGTTTCCTCTCCTATCCTTCCATAATCATTTCTCTTATTTCCGCCACAATACGCCGGGGAGAGGAAGTGTGTCATTGCGGATTCACAGACAAATTATGTCTCTCCCACATATCGTCAAGGAGGAAATAAGAAACATTATTAAAGAGAGGAAAGAGCGAGAAAATATACATTTGTCAGTTGTTTATGTAATTGGCGGTCTGTTCTGGCAGTTTGGCATGGCAATTGGCGTGAGGGGCAATTGTGATCTTCACATTTGCTCCCAATAAGCTTTGTGTGTGTGTGTGTGTGTGTGTGTGTGTGTGTGTGTGTGTGTGTGTGTGTGTGTGTGTGTGTGTGTGTGTGTGTGTGTGTGTGTGTGTGTGTGTGTGTGTGTGTGTGTGTGTGTGTGTGTGACCTATTATGTAAGACTCTAGCCCCTGCTTTTACGCTCGGCCCCCCATTCTAGACCATTTGGTGGTCAAAGGGGATTCATATTAACCCAGGATAGCACATACTGACAGGTTATTTTTATATACACACACAAAGTCTCTGTCTAGACATTGGGTCCATGACAATGTACATATTACATTACCACACACACACACACACACACACACACACACACACACACACACACACACACACACACACACACACACACACACACACACACACACACACACACACACACACACACACACACACACACACACACACACACACACACACACACACACACACACACACACCTCTGCAGTGTATCTGGCTATCCACAGCCCTTCCAACCTCATTAACCAAAGGAGGATGGAGTACGGACGGAGCGGTTGCTATGATACAGTGGAATGGTAACTCTGCACAGGACTGGAAAGTCTAAATGGTCTTGGTGAGGTGGCTGGGCCCTTGTCTAAGCCTCTCTCATGTCTGAGCACTCTGCCACTACTACAGTCACCAGGGAGCTATTACAGTTATTCCACACGCCAAGGTCTGTGGAGGCTCAGGACAAACATGACACAGCCGGGATGCACACACACACATAAACACAGAGCCAAGCGACACAGACCGTCACAGGGCTGTTGTGTTAATCCAGATGGACACCCACCTCGGTGGTCTTTCTGTACCTCCCCATGAGGACAATGGAAACTCCTTAGACTTTACACAGAAGCCCCGTGTTGGCGTGAGCGCTGAGGCCCTGAAGGGGAGTGACTCCTCCACTCATGGTTCCCCCTTCTCTCTCTCTCTCCACCTTGGAGGCTCAAGTTGCCTTTCACCATCCATCTGCGGGCAGAGAGCGTGCAGACAGCCTGGACTGCTTTTATTTGCCCAGCATTTCCATTCGGGGTGGTGCTCTGCCAGAAAGTCACAGGTAATGGTAATGTAAGCCTGATCCTGGATCTCAGTAGTCTAATTTGGGGGTTTTGACAGCGGGTCAGGGGCGTCAGAGCGGTTTGGTTGAATGGAGTTTGGCTTGTCTGTATGTCTTAAAGTCTGTCTCTCAATCAGACCCTTCATAAGCCAAAGGACATGGAGATGGGGGAGTTGGGGAGGGGGACTTCCGCTCCCGAGATGTATTTTCTACCTCTCGCTCTTCATCACACTCTCTTTCTCTCTCTTTCTCTCCTTCTCCCTTCGTTTCCAGTCTCCCTTTCCTTCATTAGTGTTTCACAAGGGGACGTCCCAGTTGGGTCATTCTCTGTTGTTGACATTGCATTTTTTAGTGCCAGTTTTAACAAGTGTTTAAAGAGCGTGGCTGGGGACACGGGTCTGTGACTCTGAATGTTTGGAGTGTTAACAGGGCCCCGGACACAGCCAGGCCCAGGCCCAGCCTCATACAGATAGACAGGGATTAAACCTGACATGTTTGGAGAACTCCTGCCCCCTCTCCCTCTCCCACCACTAGAGTGGTCCAGGCAGGTCAGGGTCAGGCATGGGTCAGGTCAGGGTCAGGCTTGGGTTAAAACTCCTTCCACGAGGCACTGAACTGACATCGACTGAATCGGTCACTTACATAATGTCTGATGATACAAATAGTGACTGGACAACCATTCAACATGGTAGAAATGATGTTTTAAATGATAGCGAGATCATACCAAACCTGAGTGTGTGTGTGCAAAGTTGTCTCTCATTTATACAGATAAAAAGCAAAGTTCAAGAAGAAAACATTTATGCAAATTAAGCTCATGTTAACCTAGGCAGTCCATTAATTAATTGTTTCGCTAAGGGCCGCATGATGACAGACATTACAATAATTCTACTGTAAAAACAAACAAAAAATCCAGCAGATTGTTTTTGGTTTCAGTAACTGTATCTAAATGCGTAAGAGCCATTGTAATATCAATAGGACCTAAGAGACACTTGTTGAGGTTCATTTGAATAATGAGTGTAAATGTTCTCCATGGTCTACTCAGCTCCAATCCCAGGCCGATTAATTTAGCTCTTTAAACATGGACTCTGTTCTCAACAGATGACGAGTCCTAATTCAGTTTTTTCTTCAATCTCTTGTTGTACTGTGTTGTTTATGATATTGATTGCACACTAGTGTAAAGGCCCATCTCCCATCTATCAAACGAAGTACACCAACTACAATGCCTCTCTTGCCAATTTGGCCTGGACCCTTTGTCGACACGGAGCACCGCCGATCCATTACGACTGGTATGCTGACCTGCTGACGCAATTCGGCCAATGTGCTCTCAACCGGCCTCCGCGTCGTGGATGTGGTGAAGATCCTTCGCTATCCCCTGCCTGCTAGCTTCCTGAACACTGTCTCCCTCTCTCCTAGCGTAGTAATCGACTACTGAATGGCTCCCTGTTCATCTATTGCTGCTCATTGGACCCTATGATCACTCGGCTACACAGCAGATGCCTGATGGACTGTTCATTAACACGGTACTTAATTTTGTTTATCTGTCGGCCCCAGCCTCGAACTCAGGCCCTGTGTGTAGCTAACTGACCCTCTCTGCCCATTTATCGGCATTTATTGTTGTTGTCTTAACTGTTTACCCGTTGTTGTCTCACCCGTTGTTGTCTTAACTGTTTACCCGTTGTTGTCTCACCCGTTGTTGTCTTAACTGTTTACCCGTTGTTGTCTCACCCGTTGTTGTCTTAACTGTTTACCCGTTGTTGTCTCACCCGTTGTTGTCTTAACTGTTTACCCGTTGTTGTTTCACCCGTTGTTGTCTTAACTGTTTACCCGTTGTTGTCTCACCCGTTGTTGTCTTAACTGTTTACCCGTTGTTGTCTCACCCGTTGTTGTCTTAACTGTTTACCCGTTGTTGTCTCACCCGTTGTTGTCTTAACTGTTTACCCGTTGTTGTCTCACCCGTTGTTGTCTTAACTGTTTACCCGTTGTTGTTTCACCCGTTGTTGTCTTAACTGTTTACCCGTTGTTGTCTCACCCGTTGTTGTCTTAACTGTTTACCCGTTCTTGTCTCACCCGTTGTTGTCTTAACTGTTTACCCGTTGTTGTCTCACCCGTTGTTGTCTTAGCTCTCCCAATCAACACCTGTGATTGCTTTATGCATCTCTCTAATGTCCATATGGGCAGCTCTCATTGTTTTATTTTACTGCGGAGCCCCTAGTCCTGCTCAACATGCCTCAGATAGCCCCCTTGTCCCACCCCCCATACATACGGAGACCGCACCTAGCTGAACTAGCGCCTCCAGAGATGCAACCACTCTCATCGTCACTCAATGCCTAGCTTTACCCCGACTGTACTCGCACCCTACATTATCCTTGTCTGTACACTATGCCCTGAATCTATCCTACCATGTCCAGAAATCTGCTCCTTTTATTCTTCGTTCCCAAAGCACTAGACGACCAGTTCTTATAGCCTTTAGCCAAATCCTCATCATACTCCTCCTCTGTTCCTCTGGTGATGTAGAGATTAACCCTGGCCCTGTGTGTCCCGAGGCGCTCTCATTTGCTGACTTCTGCAACCGGAAAAGAATCCTCCCCCCTAAGTTTGCCTTATTCACTGCTTTAGCACGCTGCGCCAGCCCTGATGCCCTAGCCGTGTCTGAGTCCTGGCTTAGGAAGGCCACCAATAATTCAGACATTTCCATCCCCAATTACAACATTTTCCGTCAAGACAAAACTGCTAAAGGTGGCGGATTTGCAATATACTGTAGAGATAGCCTACAGAGTTCTGTCATACTATCCAGGTCTATAACCAAACATTTCGAGCTTCTACTTTTAAAGATCCATCTCTCCAAAAACAAGTATCTCACTGTTGCAGCTTCTTATAGTCCCCACTCATCTCCCAGCTGTGGCCTGGACACCATATGTGAATTGATTGCCCCCCCATCTATCGTCAGAGTTCATACTGTTAGGTGACCTAAATTGGGATATGCTTTACACCCCGGCCATCCTACAATCTAAGCTAGATGCCCTCAATCTCACACAAATTATCAAAGACCTACCAGGTACAACCACAAATCCGTAAACATGGGCACCCTCATAAATATCCCCCTGACCAACTTGCCTTCTAAATACACCTCTGCTGTTTTCAACCAGGATCTCAGCGATCACTGCCTCATTGCCTGCGTCCGTTATGGGTCCGCGGTTCAACAACCCCTCCTCAACCACTGTCAAACGCTCCCTAAAACACTTCTGCGAGCAGGCCTTTCTAATCGACCTAGCCGGTGTATCCTGGAAGGATATTGACCTCATCCCGTCAGTAGAGTATGCCTGGTTACTCTTTAAAAGTGCTTTCCTCACCATCTTAAAAAAGCATGCCCCTTTCAAAAAATGTATATAGCCCTTGGTTCACCCCAGACTTGACTGCCCTTGACCAGCACAAAAACATCCTGTGGCGTACTGCATTACCATCGACTAGTCCCCCTGATATGCTACTTTTCAGGGAAGTCAGGAACCAATACACACAGTCCATTAGGAAAGCAAACGGTAGCTTTTTCAAACAGAAATCTGCGTCCTGCAGCACTAATTCTAAAAAGTTTTAGGATACTGTAAAGTCCATGGAGAATAAGAGTACCTCATTCCAGCTGCCCACTGCACCGAGACTAGGAAACACTGTCACCACTGATAAATCCACGATAATCGAGTATTTTAATAAGCATTTCTCTACGGTTGGCCATGCTTTCCACCTGGCTACCCCAACACTGGCCAACAGCGCTGCCCCCCTCCAAGCCAACTGGCCCAAGCCTATATCCATCCTGCCTTGCCTTTCTAAATTACTGCTACTACTACTGCTACTACTACTTTTATACTGCTGCTGCTACTACTACTACTACTACTTCTATTACTACTATTACTACTACTACTGTATAACCTAACACTATGTCGGCATGTACAATACCGATCTCAAATATCTACGTTTGTGGCAAGAAAGTGTAGGCCTACATATTTTTCATATTTTGTTGAAAACATGGTGTTACAGGAATTATATTCCTCTATGTTTTAATACCCAATTAAAATTAAACACTCTGTCAATTCCTAAGAATTTGCATAAAATGGACAGAGACCAGTCTCAAAATCTATCAGCAGCGTTTATTCTCGAGAGTACTGAACATGATACAGTTTACCACAGGTTATAAACTGAAAATGACGTCATTAGTTTTCGTACTACTGCATCTCATCTCCGCTCCAGTACAATGTCTGTATGATTCTAAAGATTTATGACCAGAGCCAAGGTCTGCCAGTGTAGATAAGTATTCTAGCCAGTCTGACGAATAAGTTCAGTCATTTCTACCAAGGAACAGACAGTCATTGTTATAATTCTTGATTATATTTACACACATTATATTCAGTGCTAGGATTAAAAAGAAAATTCATACATATACAGTAATATAATAGTATTCTGATTAGTCAGTCCTGATTGAAATGTATACATAATTAGTCATTATTGATAAAAATTCCCTTAACACATGGTTGGAGAAATATCTCACCTGAACATCTGCACCAAAGCTCCTGTGTATGTAGTGAACATTTATCAGGTTAAGTTGTATATAGGCAGCACAAAGAGCTGTGTTTTCTGGGAATCTGCTGTTGAGGAAAGACCACAGAAGCCACATGATCTGCATATATGTGCATCTTCATGCTCAGGAATGATCTATCAGAATACATTCGTGAGTTCAGCCTATACCAAGAACAGTATGAATAGAGGGGCATTGCAGGTCAGGTCACACTTGGGAATAAGGCGGATACATTTAAGAGTTGTTGCATAAAACTAGAGGACAAAGCACCGAAAGGCTTTGGTTGTAGGCCTATTTTGTCTAATCATTATCATTAAATTATGGACGAATACAATTTAAAAACCAACTTTAGCAATTTATTTTAGCATGTGATGTAAGTAATCTTGCAACCTTGGAGAGAAGAGCCGTAGTCAGTGACCATAGTGTTGATGGTGTGGAAGTGGACAGCTATTTAGTGACCAGAGTGTTGATGTGGTGGAAGTGGACAGCTATTTAGTGACCAGAGTGTTGATCTGGTGGAAGTGGACAGCTATTTAGTGACTAGAGTGTTGATGTGGTGGAAGTGGACAGCTATTTAGTGACCAGAGTGTTGATGTGGTGGAAGTGGACAGCTATTTAGTGACCAGAGTGTTGATCTGGTGGAAGTGGACAGCTATTTAGTGACTAGAGTGTTGATGTGGTGGAAGTGGACAGCTATTTAGTGACCAGAGTCTTGATCTGGTAGAAGTGGACAGCTATTTAGTGACCAGAGTGTTGATCTGGTGGAAGTGGACAGCTATTTAGTGACTAGAGTGTTGATCTGGTGGAAGTGGAAAACTCTTTAGTGACCAGAGTCTTGATCTGGTGGAAGTGGACAGCTATTTAGTGACCAGAGTGTTGATCTGGTGGAAGTGGACAATTATTTAGTGACCAGAGTGTTGATGTGGTGGAAGTGGAAAACTCTTTAATGACCAGAGTGTTGATGTGGTGGATGTGGAAAACTCTTTAGTGACCAGAGTGTTGATGCGGTGGAAGTGGACAGCTCATTTAATGAGCCTGTACATCCATTCCTGAATAGACCCAAATCATCTGTTTATCACATATAGACACGCAGATTCACTCAGACACACGTGCATGCATGCTCAAGCACACACACACACACACACACACACACACACACACACACACACACACACACACACACACACACACACACACACACACACACACACACACACACACACACACACACACACACACACACACACACACACACACACACACACACACACACACACACACACACACACACACACACACACACACACACACACACACACACACACACACTACTTTCTGGGATGGAGATCAAGCGATCCAACCGGGCATGCCATCCTACTAATTCAGTGAGTAAACACAGGCAGTTAGGTTGTATTTTGCTGGATGTTGATCAGTGCTGTGGCACCCCGGGGCTAAACAGAAGCAGTGGCCACCGCTGGACCGTGGACAACTGCTGCTACTACTGACATCGCCCTTCACTGGCCCATTTGAGGGATGGCCAGTCACTGTGCGTAATCTGTTAAAGTAGAATAACAAATACCAAAGTGTTCCCTCATTCCCCGCAGCCGTTTCCAACCCTGGAGGGCAATTCGGACCAAGATTTATTAGACATAATTAACTGACTGCACTGCTCCAGTTCAAGCCCTGATATTTCATTTGCTCACTTAAATAAAGGAGCAAAAATAAAACGTGCATCATGCTGAACACTGCTCTGCTCTCCCTACACTGAACTGAAGACAGTTAAACAATTAGAGAGACATGTTTCATCTGCAGGCAGTAATCCAGCAATACACATATGCAGTATAATATGATATGCAAGAAAACACACACACATGTGCATGCATGCTCAAGCAGACAGACACACACACACACACACACAAACACAAACACAGTAGTGAATCGGTAATTTCATAAAGTCCACTTTGTAAAGTTCATACGTTTGGAGTTGTAAGCTTTGATCATTCACTATGTTTAGGTGGTCGGTGAAACCTGTGTGCTGGTAAAACTGTGAAATACCACATGTTACAGGAATGTGTTAGACCACAGTTATGCTTAGACATCTATAATTTGATTGACGTGACTGGAACTCGAACATGAACCTACGGAGACATAAACCTGTATTTGCCCATGTTTTAATGTGAAATGTTGATGGACAATAGAGGTCGGCCGATTAATTAAGGTCGATGTCAAGTTTTCATAACATCAGTCATTAACGCTGATTATGGCCAATTGCATTGCAATCCATGAGGAAACTGTGCAGTGTCAAAAGGACCTTGTGGCTGTAATGAGTCAAGGTAAGTTGCTAGCTAGCATTAAACTTATCTTATAAAAAACAACCAATCTTCACATAATCACTAGTTATAACTACACATGGTTGATGACATTACTGGGTTAACTAGCTTGTCCTGCGTTGCATATAATCAATGCGGTGCCTGCTAATTTCTCATCGAGTCACAGCCTAATTCAACTTCGCCAAACAGGTGATGATTTAGCAAAAGCTCATTTGCGAAAAAAGCACATTCGTTGCACAAATGTACCTAACCATAAACATCCATGCCTTTCTTAAAATCAATACACAGAAGTATATTTTTTTAAACCTGCATATTTAGTTAAAATAAATGCATGTTAACAGGTAATATTAATTGGGGAAATTGTGCCACTTCTCTTGCGTTCAGTGCAAGCAGAGTCAGGGTATATGCAACAGTTTGGATCACCTGGCTCGTGAATTTTGTCATCAATTTTCCAGAATTTTACCTAATTAAGACATGACATTGAAGGTTGTGCAATGTTACAGAAATATTTAGACTTAGTGTTGCCGCCCGTTCGACAAAATACGGAATGGTTCCGTATTTCACTGAAAGAATAAGCGTTTTGTTTTCAAAATTATAGTTTCCGGTTTTGACCATATTAATGACCAAAGGCTTGTGTTTCTGTGTTTTTTATTATAATGAAGTCTATGATTTGATATTTGATAGAGCAGTCTGACTGAGCGGTGGTAGGCAGCAGCAGGCTTGTAAGCATTCATTCAAACAGCACTTTACTACGTTTGCGAGCAGCTCTTAGCAATGCTTGCAATGCAGAGCACTGTTTATGACTTCAAGCCTATCAACTCCTAAGATTAGGCTGGCAATACTATGGTGCCTATAAGAACATCCAATAGTCAAAGGTATATGAAATACAAATGGTATAGAGAGAAATAGTCGACGTGTTGTAATTCATTTTACATGGCACATATTGCAGTTTTACTTTCTTCTCCAACACTGTGCTTTAGCATTATTTAAACCAAATTGAACATGTTTCATCATTTATTTGAGGCTAAATATGCTTTATTTCTGTATTATATCAAGTTCAAATAAAAGGGTTAATTGTTCATTCAGTATTCTTGTATTGTCATGATTGCAAATATATCTAAAAATCGGCCGATAATTGGTATCGGTGTTGAAAAATTGAAATCGGTCAACCTCTAATGGACAATATTAAATATCTTGTGAATTAATATTGATAATTTGTTTTTAATGCATAGGGAGGTTCTGGTTGGTCATTCCAGAAAAATGAAGATTGGTTTGAGACTCCGTGGGAACACTGTTCAGACCTCGTTGTTGCCGTGACAATATTTCCATCTTTACATCTGACCCCTTACTGAATACATTTCTACAGGCATGGAAACTCAGTCGAGCTGTACGTTCTGCTACATGACGAAGAAACACCAGTTAATCTTAGTTCAGTCAAATGCATTCTGTACTTGACTACGGGGTGTCACTCTTTTCTCAGTTTCTTATGTGTCTCAGCTCCTTCTCGACAGTGCAGAGATGCAATCTCCACACACAGGGGCTACAGCGTAATCCCACAAAGACTTTCACATCCTAACAAGCAGCTACTGAATATGCAATTGAATGACCACTTACAAGCAAAGAGCAGAGAGAGAGAATAAAAAATCACTTTTCAGATTATTGTGGTTCATTTACCTTGATTGCCATTCCATTTCAGCTAATATTTCCACACCAAAGAAAAGGCATAATTGCATTAGAGCAGGACCAGATTCAACACTCAAATCCCTTACAGCTAAAGTGGCCCCATTCTGTCATGTTGTGCTCACACTGTCCATACTGTATGTGAGAGAAGTAGCCTGTTACAAAGGCCTTCATACAGATACCATTATTGTATCACTGGAAAATATGTATTTCTGCATGTGAGATAAACAGTATGATATCCACTGATAAGGCATAATCCGAAGGTTAATAGTTTTCTGAACAGACTGTGTAAGCCTTTCTAGATTTATTTTCTCCCTTCCTCTCCCCATCACAGTCATCGTTTATTTTGTCTCTCTCTTTTTTCATGTGAATATGAAGTGTTCGTTACATCTTGAGTTAATGTGTCTACTTGTGAATAAGTCTAGCATTTGCCCATATGCGTGAGAGTGCGCTTCCCAATCATCTGATTAAAATGGTTTAGTCTTTGCCTGTGATAACAGTCTCATGGTAGATAACACACTGATTGAAAAGTAACGAAAGGCATTATCTGTTAAGCACACACCCTTTACTCAGTGCATTTTGCAAGATAAAACAATCAGACTGCAACAACAGCATTTTGTTTGGGAAAAACAACAAATGTACTTGCGGTAATTGCTTATGAAATCAGTAATGATGAATACCAGAATATAGCCCACAATGTCTGTTGTCATTAATGTCACTTTGAATTGCAAGACGATAGAAATGAGGAAAATCACAGTTGGTCTTGTTTCACAGGTTTCATCACAGCTTTATGGTTTGGGTGGTAATTGGAGGGGGTCATGGAGGTAATGGAGGGGTGGTTGGGGTGTTTGTGGTAATGAGACTGTGTGTGTGTGTGTGTGTGTGTGTGTGTGTGTGTGTGTGTGTGTGTGTGTGTGTGTGTGTGTGTGTGTGTGTGTGTGTGTGTGTGTGTGTGTGTGTGTGTGTGTGTGTGTGTGTGTGTGTGTGTGTGTGTGTGTGTGTGTGTGTGTGTGTGTGTGTGTGTGTGTGTGTGTGTGTGTGTGTGTGTGTGTGTGTGTGTGTGTGTGTGTGTGTGTCAGTGGATGCTCCTCATATGAGGAAGGGGAGGTTCATCCTCCTCAGTGAATTTCATAAAGAATGTAGTTAGTGAAACATTTAAAAAATACTTTTTAGATAAAACTATACTAACTATATTCAGTCACATGTCACCAAATAATTGATTAAAATACACTGTTTTGCAATGAATGTCAACAGTAGCTTCAATAGCAATCTGTAGGGTAGTACCATGGTGTAACCAGAAGACAGCTAGCTTCCTTTCTCCTCTGGGTAGATTGACTTCAATACAAAACCTAGAAGGCTCATGGTTCTCACCCCCTTCTATAGACTTATACAGTAATTATGACAACTTCCGGAGGATTTCATCCAACCTATCAGAGCTCTTGCAGCATGAACTGACATGTTGTCCACCCAATCAAATGATCAGAGAATGGATCTAGTACTGAAAGCATACGCCACAGCTAGCTAGCACCGCAGTGCATAAAATGATGTGAGTAGTTGATTTAAAGAGAAAGAAAGACAGTAGTTGAACAGTTTTGAACAAATACGGTACATTTCTTTAAAAAATAAAGATAAGTAAAAGAGAGAGAGAGCTATATTTCCTTTTTTTCACTTACTTAGCAAGCAAATGCAGCTAGCTAGTTTAGCCTACTCAAACTCCCGACTCAAACAGAGGGATGCTATGTTAGCTAGTTGGCTATGACTATCCAACACAAGACTGGAACTTTTCCAAGTCAAGGTAAGCTTTTGGCTTTACTAATTTATTGCCACCGGGGCCTGCCGGGGGAACTGCTAAATTGCTTACTGACTGTACACTGTACAGCATGATTGTAACTGGTTTACTAATGCATTATTTCAATTAGCTATGTTGACTATGATGTTACTTTAGCTAATATGGTGACAAAGATGTAGGCTGTGTGTAGCGGTTAAGATATTGTTTGGCTTGAAAAGGTTTTTTCGCCTGGTCACATTCAGCTGATGTGTTGTGCATTGAAGTCCACAAGCAAAGGGAAAAGGTAAGAGGAGGAGAGCGCGTAGATGCAAGGAATACATTGTGGCTGCTATAAAAGTGAACTGTGTTTGCGTGTGATCAGGAGTGTATTCATTCCACCAATTCTGTTGAAAAATGTTTCTGAAACGGAAGCAAACGGAACGAAACGGAAAAAAACATACCTGAATTTGTCCAACAGAAACTTTTGTCTGCAACTATTAGACTAATGATAACACCCTAGATCAGCTAGATGCAGGCAAGAGTGTGCAAGGCAGTATTAAATGTGTCACTGTCTTTTGCCTAAGAAATGTATCTCGACCTGTGTGATCCTAACATTGTAAACAATGATTCATAGGCTAGGCTGTAGAAACCTCATGATGGGGACAGGAACATTTGAGAATCATGTAGTAGCTTAAACCTATCGATGTTACACTGAACTGGGTGAATGGAATATGAATGACAGTCATCCAATATGCTGTAATAGAATGCTTATCGTCCTCCCTCATCTTAAACGGCACCGACTGCCACTAGTGTGTGTGTATGTGTGTGTATGTGTGCGTGTGTGTGTGTGTGTGTACGTGCGTGCGTGTGGAAGTGTGAGTGTGAGTGTGTGTGCATGTGTCTGAGCATGCGTGTGTGCAAATGCATGTTGTGGAAACTGCTCACATTTGTGAAATGTGAGCGATTCAGGAAGGACGAGCATGTCAGCTAGTAAGTCAGTGTGACAGTCCCTGACCATGGACTTCCTGATCATGACTTCCTGATCATGGACTTCCTGTCTCTCTTCCCCAAAATGGAGAGAATAAGAAGACAAGGATGCACTCAAAGCCTTGATTTGATCATTTGTTGCTGTTTACAGTATACAGTGCATCCAGAAAGTATTCACACCCCTTGACTTTTTCCACATTTTGTTGTGTTATAGTCTGAATTTCAAACTGATTAAATGTAGATTTTTTTGTCACTGGCCTACATACAATACCCATAATGTAAAAGTGGAATTGTTTTTCAATTATTAAAAATAAATAAATGAAAAGCTTAAATGTCTTGAGTCAATAAACATTCAACCCCTTTGTTACAGTATGGCAAGTCTAAATAATTTAAGATGTAAAAATGTGCTTAAGAAGTCACACAATAAGTACCTCATTTCTGTACCCCACACATAGAATTATCTGCAAGCTCCCTCAGTCGAGCAGTGAATTTCAAACACAGATTCAACCCCAATGACCAGAGAGGTTTACCAATGCCTTGCGAAGAAGGGTACCTATTGGTAGATGGGTAAAAAAAAGCAGCCATTGAAATGTACCTTTGAGCATGGTGAAGTAATTCATTACAATTTGGATGGTGTATCAATACACAGAGTGACTACAAAGATACAGGCGTCCTTCCTAACTCAGGTCCCGGAGAGGAAGAAAACCGCTCAGGGATTTCACAATGAGGACTTAAAAATAGTTACAGAGTTTATTGGATGTGATATGACAAGAAAATGGGATGGAGATAAGCACAGGAAAAATCCTGGTGGAAAACCAGGTTCAGTCTGCTTTCCACCAGACACTGGGAGATGAATTCACCTTTCAGCAGGACAATAACCTAAAATCCAAGGCCAAATCTACACTCGAGAGAAAATATTCCTGAGTGGGCAAGTTAGAATTTTGACTTAAATATACTTGAAAATCTTTGTCAAGACCTGAAAATTGTTGCCTAGCAATGATCAACAACCAATTTGACAGATCTTGAAGAATTCTGAAAAGAATCATGGGCAAATGCTGCACAATCCAGGTGTGGAAAGATCTTAGAGACGTATCCAGAAAGACTCACATCTGTAATCGCTGCCAAAGGTGTTTCTACAAAATATCCACGTAGGGGTCTGAATACTTATGTAAATGAGATATTTCTGTATTATATTTTTCCCGAATTGTTTTTATTTTTTATTTTTTATTCAAAATAAAAATATATTACTACTCTTCTATTGATATCTCTCTGTGTATTTGAGCAAGTATTGTCTATGTGTCTTTGTGACTGAGTGTGTATTTGTGTTGGATAGGGATGAGGGATATGATTTATCTCATTATTTTATGTGTATGTGTGTGTATGTGTGTGTTTGTGCATGTACGTGTTCATATGTGAATGTGTGCGTGTGTGCCCATTTGTGTTTGTGTGTGTGTCCGTGTATGTGTGTGTACACATGCGTGTGTGTGTGTTTGTGTGTAATTATGAAGCCCAGACTGAAAATGCCCTCCAGCTGCTTGTTCCCTCAGACAAGACAAAGTCAGACTTTAGATCCTGTCTACCTTCCCTTAACCTTAATGTGTCAGGATGCCGCATGTTAAAGAGCCTGGGGACCATCAGAATCTGTCAACTAATTTCTAAATGTTGTTTTTGTGTGCCGTAACAAAGAGTTAAAATGTGCACCAACTCAGGCAGCCAAGCTTTGCTTCAAGGTAGCCAAGAATAAATCTTAACTCATCAGAGTTTAAGACCTGTCTAAGCCGGTGGGGTGTCTGTGAGAGATATAAGAGATATAGGAAAGATCAGGAAACATAAACATTTTAAAAAGTACATTTATTTAAAACCTCTTTGGGATAGGGGGCAGCATTTTCACTTTTGGATAAATAGCGTTGCCAATTTCAACTTCGTGCTACTCATGCCAACAATATAAGATATGCATATCATTAGTAGATTTGGATAGAAAACACTCTGAGGTTTCTAAAACTGTTTGAATCATGTCTGTGAGTATAACAGAACGTATGTAGCAGGCAAAACCCCGAGGACTAACCATTCAAAATGTTTTTTTTTTTTTAGGTCACTGTCTATTCAATGAGTTCTCATTGGGAAACGAGATTTCTAAGGCACTTGTTCCTACCGCTTCCACTGGATGTCACCAGGGTAACGTTATGTGTACTGTTTGAGAGTTGCGCAAGACTTGAAAAGTAGCATTAGTTTGTGATCCTCCTGTATTGAAAACAGATAGACCCATCTTCAATTTGATCGATTATTAACGTTTAAAAATACCTAACGTTGTATAACAAAAATAGTTTTAAATGTTTTGGCAAAGTTTACAGGAAACGTTTGAGATATGTTGCAGTGACGTTGAGCAAATTGGAAGCTGTTTTTTTCTGGATCAAACGCACCAAATAAATTGACATTTTGGATATATATCGACGGAATTAATCGAACAAAAGGATCATTTGTGATGTTTATAGGACATATTGGAGTGCCAACAAAAGAAGCTTGTCAGAGGTAAGGCATGATTTATATTTTATTTCTGCATTTTGTGTGGTGCCTGCAGGGTATGCTATTCTCTCTTTGTTTACTGTTGTGCTATGATCAGATAATTGCTTCTTATGCTTTCGCTGAAAAGCCTTTTTGAAATTGGACATGTTGGCTGGATTCACAATGAGTGTAGCTTTAAATTAGTATCTACCGTGTGTGATTTAATGAAAGTTTGAATTTTATAGTATTTTATTTGAATCTGGCGCTCCACATTTTCCCTGGCAATTGGCCAAGTGGGACATTTGCGTCCCCCCTATCCCTGAGATAACCCAAATTTTGTTGCATTAAACAGTCTCTGTACTCCCATTCATTGTTTCAACTGATACTGGGGGACTTTCAGACAAGTCTCGTGAGGTCTGTGGGTGTCCTAGAGCAAAACAACTGACATGTATGTGTTTGTGAGCGTCTCGCCTTTGCACAGCGGGGCTAGCATGTAGCCCAAACTGTTCGGACACGATAGATGATTTTGTGAGAAGAACAATTTACAAGATGTCTCATGCTCTGACAAACACCCCTCTAGCTCTGCCACCTTTCACCTCAGATGAGGAAGTGTGACATAGGCGGATGCAGTGGATTGAGATATCTCTAGCTTAAACTGACAGATTTGAATTTGAATTTTATTATACCAATTATATTTACACAGGGGCGCAGAAATCGACTTTAGGGGGTTTAAATCAAAATAGTGTTAATAAATGCTTAAGATAATGTTCCTAAATGTTTTGTTAATGCTGCCATCTGTTTCTTTTTGATGTCGGAGAACGCACAGAAGTCATTACAATGCATGAAAGAGCTAAAGTTACAGTCTGAACCGTGTGCCAGAAACAACTCTCAGGTAACACAAGATGAGACACTCCCTTTATTCCTTCGCAGTACAAATGAAAGTATTACTGATTTTGGACACTTATTTTGTGTGATCTCTCTCTGTACCTGTTAATGGGTCAAATATCTGCTTTCAAATATTATGCAAAGTATATATATATATATATATATATATATATATATATATATATATATATATCTCTCCTCTCTCTATATGTACACTGAACAAAAATATAAACGCAACATGCAACAATTTCAAAGATTTTACTGGTATTGCAACTGCACCGCCCACAATCTCGAGGCTCTCCAGACGGTGGTGCGGCCTGCACAAGCATCACCGGGGGCAAACTACCTGCCCTCCAGGACACCTACAGCACCCGATGTCACAGGCCGAAAAGATCATCAAGGTCAACAGCCTCCCATGCCACTACCCGTTCACTCCGTTTACCATCCAGAAGGCGAGGTCAGTAAAGGTGCATCAAAGCTGGGACAGAGAGACTGAAAAGAAGCTTCTATCTCAAGCCCATCAGACTGTTAAACAGCCACCACTAACACAAAGACGCTGCTGCCTACATACAGACTTGAAGTCATTGGCCACATTAATAAATGGATCACCAGTCACTTTAATAATGCCACTTTAATAATGTTTACATATCTTGCATTACTCATCTCATATGTACATAATGTATTTTATACCATCTATTACATCTTGCCTATGCCGCTCTGTCATCGCTCATCCATATATATATATATATATATATACTGTATGTATATATTCTTATTCCATATCTTTACTTAGATTTGTGTGTATAAGGTAGTTGTTGTGGAATTGTTAGATTACTTGATAGATATTGCTACACTGTCAGAACTAGAAGCACAAGCATTTCGCTACACTCACAATAACATCTGCTAACCATGTGTATGTGACCAATACAATTTGATTTGATTTGATTTGAAATAAATTCATTAGGCCCTAATCTATGGATTTCACATGACTGGGAATACTGTTGGTCACAGATACCTTAAAAAAGGTAGGGGCATTGATCAGAAAACCAGTCAGTATCTGGTATGAGCACCATTTGCCTTATTCAGCGCAACACATCTTCTTCACATAGAGTTGATCAGGCCGTTGATTGTGGCCTGTGGAATATTGTCCCACTCCTCTTCAATGGCTGTGTGAAGTTGCTGGATATTGTCGGAACTGGTTGATCCAGAGCATCCCAAAAATGCTCAATGGGTGACATTTTCAGTTTCCAGGAATTGTGTACAGATCTTTGCGAAATGTGGCTGTGCATTATCATGCTCAGATGGCGGCAGATGAATGGCATAACAATGGGCCTCAGGATATTGTCATGGTATCTCTGTGCATTCAAATTGCCATTGATAATATTAGTTGTCTGTAGCTTATGCCTGCCCATACCATAACCCCACCGCCGTCATGGGGTACTCTGTCCACAACGATGACATCAGCAAACCCGCTCGCCCACACAAAGCCATACACTCTGTCTGCCATCTGCCCGGTAAAGTTAAAATCTGAATTCATCCGTGAAGAGCACACTTCTCCAGTGTGCCAGTGGCCATCGAAGGTGAGCATTTGCCCACTGAAGTCAGTCACAACGCTGAACTGCAGTCAGGTCAAGACCCTGGTGAGGACAACGAGCAGGCAGATAAGCATCACCGAGACGGTTTCTGACAGTTTGTGTAGAAATTATTTGGTTGTACAAACCCACAATTTCATCAGCTGTCTGGGTGGCTGGTCTTAGACGATCCCACAGGTGAAGTAGCCGGATGTTGAGGTCCTGAGCTGGTGTGGCTACACGTGGTCTGCCGTTGTGAGGCTGGTTGGGCGTACTGCCAAATTCTCTAAAACGATGTTGGAGGCGGCTTATGGTAGAGAAATTAACATTCAATTGTCTGGCAACAGCTCTGGTGGACATTCCTGCAGTCAGCATCCCAATTTTATGCTCCCTCAAAACAAGAGACATCTGTGGCATTATGTTGTTTGACAAAACTGCACATTTTAGAGTGGCCTTTTATTGTCCCCAGCACCAGGTACACCTGTGTAATGATCATGCTGTGTGTGTGTGTGTGTGTGTGTGTGTGTGTGTGTGTGTGTGTGTGTGTGTGTGTGTGTGTGTGTGTGTGTGTGTGTGTGTGTGTGTGTGTGTGTGTGTGTGTGTGTGTGTGTGTGTGTGTGTGTGTGTGTGTGTGTGTGTGTTGAACTAGATCACAGACAGTCCAGCTGCTTGCTCTGCTCTGTGGTCAGCGTTTTCTTGGCCAGTGCTGCCAGAAGTCCTCTACAAGTCAGAAGTGACATTGGGCACAACACTGTTTACTGGAAGCATAGAAGCATTCCCCCTCCAGAAACATTTGTCCCGAGTGAAAGAGAAGACGTTTGTCCTCCCAGGCCGCTTGGGAAGTGGTCCACAAAACTCGACAAGCAGCTCTTAGCCACATTGAAAACACGGCCCAGTCCACAACAGATGTTTGTTTTTCTGCGACTTTGCTCTGTAGTGCACAGAGCATAAGAATAGACTGCTTATTGACCCTGTGTCCATATGTGTCTTTACTGACGAGAGTGCGGTGAAGTGATTATATCAACAGGGATGATTTTATACAGACCTTTCCTATTTCATATTACAATGCACAGCATTTTACACAAGGAGAGGTGCGTTTTAGTGTTGTGACACACGTTTGAACTCGTGGTGTATTGTGTTTCTGACATAATATGAGATGTTGACAGTATGGGAGTTGTTCTAGAGCAGTACATTATGATTGTTTTATTATTTCATCTTGGGATAGGACACAACATGCAAAACATATTAAGACGTATTGATAAGGAATGTCAGAAATGAGCTAACTTCACTTTGTTACTCTTGGGGGCATTTGCAGAACAGACGTCTTTGTCAAGTGTACAGGCAAAGAAAAAGATTGAAAGAAAGAAAGAAAGAAAAGGATGGCCCAGAACATTACCACCAGTGGGGTCATTAATGAGCATTGCTCATGCTGTCATGGCAACCATTATCACAGTAATGTCGCTAATGGCATCAGAGACAGGGCAAGAGAAAGATGTGAAAATTATTGTCAGATTCAATTATGCTTCCTTCCCCTGAACTCAGCTGGTCCTGCTTCAGGCTCCCATTGATTAGCTATCAAATTGAATGAAAAATGGGAGCAGTAGAATTCAGACATTCTGCCTTGCGAGTCATCACAGGTCCTTATTGATGGAAGCAGGGGGTTGACCCAATCAAACAACCTTAATCATTATCATTACTGAATTGTGTACTACGACACAATTAACCCTCTTTGCAATGTTATCACATTCACTAGTGCTGACGCCATTGTATGTGCAGTAGAGTGTATTGCCTGTTATCACATTCACTATTTCTGAATCCATTGTATGTGCAGTAGAGTGTATTGCCTGTTATCACATTCACTATTTCTGAATCCATTGTATGTGCAGTAGAGTGCATTGCCTGTTATCACATTCACTATTTCTGAATCCATTGTATGTGCAGTAGAGTGCATTGCCTGTTATCACAGCCAGGTCAACTAATTCAATGTCATTTTAAGCACATATCCAAGGATTCATGTCCAAATTAATATTTGATTTGAGAATATTACCGACCCAAAAGTCACCACATTCTGAAGGTCATTCAATGACCTAGTTTAGCAACTGTGCCTTATGAAGCTAGCCTGGTTGCTGTCTCTGTTCAGCTATTACATTCCACTCCATGCTACTTCTATCATTTAACAAAGAGACAGGCCTTTCAGCAATCTTCAAATATGAACATTCTATCATTAATGAGCTCTAGGATATCAGTGGATTTGATTCTGATTTGATAACCCTCACAGCTATTGTCCAATCACAATGTTTATGCAAATTTGACTGATATGATATCATATGGAGACAGAAACATAAACATTTTACCTTATCATAAGTATACATAATTGCAAATTATTAAATCCTTCCAATAGAAAAAAAAAATGTTTAGTTACGAATTGATCTTTAATTAAATGAGTTGAATCTTCACATGGGATGATTTCACTGAACAAGAAAAAAAATGGAATATTGAATGATCCCCAATGATCCATTGCATCTCCAAAAACGTTTTCAACATACAAAATGAAAGTTTATAAACTAAAACTTTGATTGTCTTCCTCTCAGGCATCCATGTCTTCTCCTGGACCTCCTCAATGTCCACCTCTTGAACACCAGACTCTGGGGCCTCATCTTCACTGCCACTTTCCAACCTTGTTGAAAATGGCTTGTTGCCAGGCTCAAAAAGCCTCAAATTTGCACAGAATGCCCACCTTTTTCCAACCCTTGTAGTGGTCAGCCTGTTGTGTGCTTTGGTGTGTGTGAACCCAAACAAGGACCAGTTGAGGCGGCTGATGTTGGTGGAATTTAGAGGATGATGGAGGCAACAGGGGAAAGAGTCTCAGATGCACAAAGTCCCTTCCACCAGGTGGCTGATGAGATATGTTGGCACAACTGCCACACTGCATCTCCATCCCAAGCCCTTGCTTAGAAGTGTACTTCGCCAGACTGCCAAGAACCTTGCCCTCATCCAGGCCAAGGTCGTGAGACACGGTAGTGATGACACCATAGGCCTTGTTGATCTCTGCACCAGGCAGGATGCTCTTGCCAGCATACTTCCAACATGTACGCTGCGGCTTGTATGGGCATCAGGCAGAAGCCTTCACGCTTTTTGATGTATTTCAGAACTGCAGTTTCCTCTGCTTGGAGCACCAGTAAAGTGGGCAGGGCAGTACAGATTTATTCTCTTACATCTGCAAGCAGAGTCTGAACATCTGAACGTGCAATGGCGACTGGCATAGGTTTCACGAGTTTCCGGCTGTTTGCCACTCTCCTCAAAAATACATAATCGAGGAGGATCCTCTTGATGGGGCTGACCATATCGGCAGACTGTGATATGGCCAATTTGGTGCTCTTATTCTTTTCACTTTGCTTGGTGAGGTAGATTGCTGCTATAACTTGATTACCCTTCACATACCTAAACATTTTTGATTACCCTTCACATACCTGACCATTTCCATTACCCTTCACATACCTAACAATTTCCTTGGCTCTCTTATAGTGTATCCATTGTTTTCAGAGCCATGATGTCGTTGAGGAGCAGATTCAATGCATGAGCAGCACAGCCAATCGGTGTGATGTGAGGGTAGGACTCCTCCACTTTAGACCAAGAAGCCTTCATGTTCGCAACATTGTCTGTCACCAGTGCAAACACCTTCTGTGGTCCAAGGTCATTGGTGACTGCCTTCAGCTCATCTGCAATGTAGAGACAGGTGTGTCTTTTGCCCCTTGTGTCTGTGCTCTTGTGGAATACTGGGTGAAGGGTGGAGACAATGCCCACGAACATTTGTCCACCCATCAGAAATTATTACAATACACTCTGCTTTCTCTATGATTTGCTTGACCTTCCTTTAAACTCTGTTGAACTCTGCAGCCAGCAAATTAGTAGATAAAGCATGTCTGGTTGGAGGGGTGTATGCTGGGCGAAGAACATTCAGAAATCTCTTCCAATACACAATGTCTGTGAGTATCAAAGGTGAACAGGTTGTATACACAACTCGAGCAAGACATTCATCAGCTTTTCTCTGACTCCGTTCCTCCACTGAGTCAAAAAAACTTACAGGAGGGTCATGAGCTGTTGCTATCGATGATCATCATTTTCACCTCAAATGGAAGTAGAGTGACTGTTGACAGAGGTTACTTGTTGTGAGCGCTGAGGGAACTTTATGCTCTTTGCAGATGATTCTGCATCTTTGTTGCATTCTTCACATATTATTTGGCCATTATGTGCAAATGTACACAATTTTTCCTTCAACATTAGCTGCAGTGAATTGTCTCCACACATCAGATAGTGCCCGTGGCATTTTCCTGTAAAGATTAGAAAAATATGAGTAAAAATGACCCAAATACAATTCCATATACAGATAAATAGTTAAGTAGTCAGATGAAACAACTCCTTTGTAAGATAAATGTATTAAAATGAAACATGTATGGAAACAGGTGAATTAACACTCCTCAGTTAGCAGGCTCAAGCAAACTTAAACCCACATGGTAGGAAAAACTAACTAGCAGAAATTGTTGACAAGTTAGAAATGATTTAAATACACTTTGCTGTAGGCTACTATTTACTAGTTAACAAAAAAGAATCTATGTCATATTATTATATATTCACCCCAGCCAGTATTGTAATCAAAACTTACCAGAAAGCATGTAGTCCTTCGCTCAGACAGTGTTGTAGTGTGGGCTCAATAGCATCTCATTAGTGTGCAAGATCTTGAGAATCAGCTGTACATGTGATGGAAGAGTGCACAGCACATGTGATGGAAGAATGCACTGTGCATGCAGAGAGTTGCAATTCCATTGAATTAAGGATAGTTTAACCGAAATATGCCACAATACCTAGAATTGCCTTATGTGTATCCCACAAAAAAGGTTCACTGTTATAAGTTTAAAATTAATTTAAGCATAATTCCCCAAATTTCCGGACTTAACTTCCTATGTAAAATTTCAGGAAATTTACCGGAAAGTTTCCAACCCTTTGCAACCCTAACCACATCACACCAGAGAAGCTCTCGCCATTCAAACTTCCCCACCAGTTCATTGTGAACCCTATAGCCTATTTTGTATTCAGCAAGCAAGTGCAAGGTGCTTCTTTCATTTCCTATATACAATATATTTGAATAGCTAAAAATTAGTGACCAAACTATACTGCTACTTCTGGTACATATAGGCTACTGGTTCAACAGCTATAAGAGAGGATGGAAGAGAAAGAGGACATTGGGGATGGCAGCGGAAATGCATGAATTGTGCATTGGCTTGCGAAACTGCCACTTAACTTTCTACATACTGGACACGGAGACATGACGATGGTATTCATGAGTTCATCTGACTCTGGGGAAGTAGATAAAGGGCCTCATTGTCTTAATGATCAGCATATGTGCGAGGAATGATGACAGGTGCCAGTTTTGAGTTTCTTTGCTCTGATTAATGTTATGCAACTGAAGCAAAAGTATCTCTATTGAATCTTGTAGGCTAAAATGTTCCGTATCATTATTACTCACTCTCATTAAATACATAGAAAACAGAAAACCAGATGTTTTAGGCTAGTGATAGTGAAACACATAAATTCTGGTCTTTATTTTGACTGTTTGTTGCAAAAATGATATATTGTATTTTGGTCAACGTTGTCATGGAAAATATTAATGCTGTTTCCAACTGCCAATCAGTAACTGCGATGTAAATCGGGCTGCATATTGAATGTTGAGATTGCCGAAAAACAAGAGCAAATAACAAAAGCAAATAAGAGTGGCAAGAAGTGGAATGTTAGCTACAAAGACTGGCACCCAGACTGTTATAAAATGTGTAGTGACATAGAACATCCTCTCTCTGTGGTTTTATTCAAAATGACAATTGTAGAACCCATCTCTTTGAATGTCATTAAAGGGATAGTTCACCCAAATTTCATAATGTCTTATTGGTTTCTTTACCCTGTAAGCAGTCTATGGACAATGTAAGATGGTGTCGTGTCTTTACAATGGATTAAGTGATATATGACATGCTATTTTCTCAAATCAATTCCCTGTAATTAATATTAACTGATTAAACTAATCATGTAAATGTAATTAACTAGGAAGTCGGGGCACCACGGTATAATGTTTATAGAGCTGTTGTCTTCCAAATAAACTTGGTAAGACTTGGTAATCTTTTATATCAATAGCAGTAAATTATTAATCGTCACCTTATTCAGTCTCATCTGAACGTCGTAAAATTCTTCACAAATCTTCACGAACCCTGGCTACCAAGTTGAATCAGCGATACAGAATTTGGCTTATTTATTTATTTGCTAAATACCTAAATAATCACACAGAATTACATATACACGGGATGGCTCATACATTGATTACTAATTATGTCATAAAATAAAACGTCCCTAGAGGATGAAACCAATATGACGGCTGGTTACACAATGAAAGGGGATTGGGTTTGAATGAAAGTGCGGGAGGACTGAGGAACAAAAGGATTGGGTCTCTATTGGACCTTATGAAGCTATGCTATCGTAAATACAGAATCTTATGCATTCTAAATATTTCGGAAAAGGAAAATGCAAGAAATATATTTACTCTGAGCTGCGCTTCGATAGATTGGTCAAAGATGGAAGGCTGGGTTACCCAGCAGAGAACTCCCTTGTCCCTTGAAGAATATTTCTGGGCGGATACGTTGTAGTCTGCCGTTATGTGGTAGAACGGCTACAATGTAGTACCCTTTTGTTCTAAAGAGATTGTCTGTCCTTTCTTAGGCCACACACATTTACAGTTGCTGCTGATAACTCGACATCTAGGATGTACCACTTCTTTAGTGAATAAAAGTTCAAAGTTCATACCAAGTTGCCATACTTTAAGCTCATGCTACATTCTGGTGGGTGTAATCGAAATTAGCCTTCCAGCGTGGCGATCGTCACCTCCACATTGAAATTTACCATTTTAAACATATTGACATCATTCTTCACGTCTTCGGGAACACAATCTAATTTCATTAGTCGTTCAACCATTCACAACCAGAGCTCACGCTGAGGTTGGCTTAGTTCGCCATGAATTGGGTCACTGGGGCTCTTATAGAAATTTAGAAAATGGGGTTGGTTCATCATTTCCAACCAATGCCTAGTCACGTGGGCGAAGCCACTGATTGAGCATATTTTACTTATGAAAACAATTCTCTCATTTTAAAAACTACAATTACATTTAATCTTTTCACAAATAGTTTCATATCTCAACATTTAAATTGCACAACAATTACATATGAATCTGATAACTAGAATGTGTAGACTTTCCAAGATACAGTTTATGTCGTCCTATCATCAGTAATAATGTCTCAGACGACAACTGATCTGACATAATATTCAACTGATATTTTCAACTTGTTGGATTAACAAAATGTTGTTCCGTTCCCAACCTTTTGATGTTACCATACTCTCTCTATTTTGACAAAGGGCTTTCCAAGAGTCCATTCTGTAGAGTAGAGAGAGAAAATAGGGAAAGGTATTTATGAGGGTCATAAACCTCACCAACAGTGCAACTTCATGACAACAGCAATCCATGCTTTAGTTGGGTTTACCAAATGCTGCGTTGTCTCCAAATGCTAACTTTTAAAAAGAAATGACCAAAAAACAAAGTAGTATTTTTCACGTTTCCAGTCAAAATCAAGTTACATTATTATGATATGGATACAAATGTTAATAGAATACAGTAGTTTATTTTACAAAAAAACTTTAGCATTTGGAAACAGAGGCCTGGTAAACACAACCAAACCGTGATTTTCTGTCTTTCCTTGTCCATAAACTGCTTACAAGTTAAGGAAATCATTATGTAATATTGTAATTTTATGTTGTCTAACAAGACAGCTTTACAACAGTTATTTCCAGTTTAGTGTTTTGTTCACCAGAGCCCAGGACTGAACTTAATCCCAAGGCAAAGAGTGCTAAATATCAAGTGAGAATGAAGAGGTGAGTGATTGTTGAGAATGCTTCTGATTAAATGAGGAACACATTGGGGTAAGAGGCAGGTGGTTAGGAGAGTGGAAACAAGTGAAACCATAGGGGCGTTTAAGAGCAGGGTGCTGGAATAATCTGGATTGATGAGTTCCATTTGGTCAACATGTTTGTGTGCTCTGGAATGCGTGAGGTTTTGGTAGCAGCCACATTAGAGTGCAACTCGGACGACCAGATTCCTGTGGCCAGACAACGACAGTGCTTCTTGCCCCGTCTGCTAAATGAACTAGTGTAGCCCAAAGCCATTTTGCATAGCCAGATCAGGACCTAACATAACAACAACTCAGAGTATGCTATTCTGTTCTTCTGAAATAGACAACATTTTCTTCATACCATGCTCTTGAGACCTGTCTAAAATAAATAACGGATTTTTTGGGAAGGTGTAGGCTATATGACATGGATTTATTAGACTTTTTTAAATGCTATATGTGTTTATGTTAATTAACGGTCAATTACCGTGAGACCGGCAGTTCTTTGCTTGACAAGCACTGGCTGATGAAATTTTGTGACTGCCACAGCCTTACTTGCCCCTGTTTCAGAAAGAATATCCACCTACCTGTTGTTTTCTGGCCCTGCAGTCAATAATAAACTCCAACTCAGAATATACTCAATAATTTCCTGGTTATTTTTTACAGAGGGGTACAGAAGATCCCGGGTTGTCTGACTCCCACTCTTTTTCTCCAACTGAAAGTCATTCATAAAAGGCATGATTTTCAAACAGACATAGCTATATTTAGTAGGGGTGAGGGGGTTGCATTTTGGTGAATGAGTTTCAGCGAGGTTTGGATGTTAAGTATATTTAGATGAATAACTGCCTATGTCTACACCCTGCCTTTGCACCACAGTCTACGTCACTGCCAAAAGCAACATCCAGGTTGTTTGAGTTGTATCCCTCTCCATATCCTGTGACTAATAATTGCAGGCTATCATGTGTCTGATCTGGAATTAGAAACCATTTGTTTTATTGGACAATGTGACCTATGTCTCTGTAAGTTCAAGACCTTGTTGTTCCTTGTTTATTGTAACAACATTAAATTAGTAACACTGGCATTATACCAGAGATATAGTAAATCCCAAAGAAATACACCAAACTTTGCAACAGCAGCAGTATATTAACAGGCGGCAAAGAGGACATGAAGGGAACGTTGTGTAATGGCCTCTGACTGAAGCTGGAACACACAGCTCTTCTGAGGGGGCAAATGCCAGTCTAGTCTAGAACCATAGACCTCTAAGTCCCAGGGGGCCGGCCATGATCTTTAGCCAGGGTGGGGTGGCTCTACCCTGAAGCTTTGTGCTCTACTGCTTGGCTCTGGGTACACAGGCCCTTCAGTCCTCAGGACTGTGGTGGCTGTGGACCAAGCGGTCACCCGCCCCCATCTGCGGCAAGGCCCCAAACAGGGTTCAAGAGAGATAGAACAATATGGCCGTCTGGGCTTTTTGTGTAAACAAAAAGTGGGATCCTTTGTGTGCTGTTCAATGTGGTGTTTATCAGGGTTATTGGGTTCATTGCAGAGTTGTCGCCAGTGTGTTCATTTCGTTACTTCCTCTTTCTTCTCAGGACATTGGAAGTCTTGCTCTACAAAGGAAGTATATCTTATCAATGACTTGGACATGTGGTACAAATTTCTGTAATGCTTTTTTTATTGGCTATGTTGACATATTGTAAACATATTCACTGTTGACATAATGGAAAATATTTTGACTTTCTCCTACATAGATTAAGTGCTAAACGAGTTTGATGTTGAATATATTCTGGACTATTGGTCCAGGTGGGACCCTTCCCTGATGTTGAATTTATTCTGGACTATTGGTCCAGGTGGGGACCCTTCCCTGATGTTGAATTTATTCTGGACTATTGGTCCAGGTGGGGACCCTTCCCTGATGTTGAATTTATTCTGGACTATTGGTCCAGGTGGGGACCCTTCCCTGATGTTGAATTTATTCTGGACTATTGGTCCAGGTGGGGACCCTTCCCTGATGTTGAATTTATTCTGGACTATTGGTCCAGGTGGGGACCCTTCCCTGATGTTGAATTTATTCTGGACTATTGGTCCAGGTGGGGACCCTTCCCTGATGTTGAATTTATTCTGGACTATTGGTCCAGGTGGGGACCCTTCCCTGATGTTGAATTTAGTCTGGACTATTGGTCCAGGTGGGTCCCTTCCCTGATGTTGAATTTATTCTGGACTATTGGTCCAGGTGGGGACCCTTCCCTGATGTTGAATTTATTCTGAACTATTGGTCCAGGTGGGGACCCTTCCCTGATGTTGCGTGAGTGTAATTCACGTAACTTTAAATATTGCATTATGTTAAAGGGCCGGGCCTTCAAATGGTGCATATCAAATACCTTCAATTACTCCAGACAGCCATCTACAACACACAGTATGGAGGTGTGGGCATGAAAGCTTCTCGTTTGAAATAAAGGCATGCAAATTACTTGCAAGCCGAAAACCATAATTATATGAACTGCTGCAAACCTAGGGCTTATTGCAAATGGTAAATTCCTTTAATTCTTGCAGAGACTTTTGAAGGTTGCTCCTTATAAAAATACACTGCTGCAGTTTAGTGCAAGTGGTGTTTAGTAATTGGCTGTGTGGCAGATGGATAAGGTGATTGAAATCTAATAGCCACAACAAACGCCTAACATCATTAGAGTCATTAGTGAAATGTAAAGTCCTTACTGTTGGTCTGCTGCATCAATGCAGTAGTTGATTTCTTGGTAAAAATGCCTCGTCATGATGACCACTGAAAAAGGTTAGGTCCATTTTGGTTTCCAAATAGCAAAGGATTTATTGATGTTCAAAACAAATTCTATTGGTCGAATACACATACACACAGATGTTATAATGGCTATAGCGAAATGCTTGTGTTCCTAGCACCAACATTGCTATGGTACTGTATATATTAGGACGAGCAATGTATTTATACTCGGGACTTCGACATTGCTCGTACTAATGATTGATGTCCTTGATGATCTTTTTGGCCTTCCTGTGACATTGGGGGGGTTGAGGTCATTGATTATCTTTTTGGCCTTCCTGTGACATTGGGTGGTTGAGGTTCTTGATGATCTTTTTGGCCTTCCTGTGACATCAGGTGGTTGAGGTCCTTGATCATCTTTTTGGCCTTCCTGTGACATCAGGTGGTTGAGGTCCTTGATCATCTTTTTGGCCTTCCTGTGACATCAGGTGGTTGAGGTCCTTGATCAACTTTTTGGCCTTCCTGTGACATCAGGTGGTTGAGGTCCTTGATCATCTTTTTGGCCTTCCTGTGACATCAGGTGCTGTAGGTGTCCTGGAAATTCGATACATTTCAAATAAAGCTTGATGAAAATTGGGTCCTGGTTTAAATGACGTGCAGCTTATAAAGGCTTCATAAAGCCTTCATAAACACTGCATAAATGTGTTACTAATCATCTATAACTGTATGTCATGATTTATAAAGGGTTCATACATTTGGCAGAACTGCATGACAACCACTAATGTCAAATGTGACATAATGTGAAATATGACATAAACCTGTGCATAAGCACCACCTGTTAGGGATGATGCAAATTTTCACAGCTTTTTGTAAAAAATTGAGCAACATTTCAACGTCCTGCTACTCATGCCAGGAATATAGTATATGCATATGATAAGTATGTGTGTATAGAAACACTCTGAAGTCTCTAAACCTGGTTAAAACGTGTCTGTGGCTATAACAGAACGTGTTTAGGAGTAAAAATCCCAGGGAAAACTGTTCTACAAAAACAAAAACAAAATATTCATCCGCCAGTCAATGTATTGTCTAAGGCGACAGACAAAAAACGAGGATTCCGTTACAATGCCTACAGCTTCCACACGATGTCGCCAGTACTGGCATTTTTTGGCTGCTTTATCCTTGGTTAGATGACGTATAAGCACTTCCTTTCTTGGGGCTCACCGCAGGATGTTATGAAAGTGAAAACATGGAGGTTGATTCCAAGACTTGCTGCTATCGAATACAGATCGCCCCGTGATCAATTTGATAGATTATTTACGTTTATTAATACCTAAAGTTGGTTTGGAAAAGTAGTTTGAAGTGATTTGTAAAAGTTTATAGGCAACTTTTGTCATTTTAAAAAGTGACGTTGCGTCTTGTAAAGCGGAATTTTCCTGGATCAGACCGGTCTTCATGAAATTACATTTTGGGTATACAATGACAGATTTAATCGGGGAAAAGACCCAATTGTGATGTTTATGGGACATATAGGAGTGTCAACAGAGAAGCTCGTCAAAGGTAATGAATGTTTTATATTTTATCTCTGCGTTTTGTGTAGCGCCGGCTACCGCAAAATCTGTTGTTTAGGTGACTTCTGGTATTTTGGGGGGTGCATGCTATCAGATAATAGCTTCTCATGCTTTCGCCGAAAAGCATTTTACAAATCTGACTCGGTGGCTAGATTCACAACGAGTGTAGCTTTAATTCAGTACCTTGCATGTGTGTTTTAATGAAAGTTTGAGTTTTATCGAAAACTATAGGTGGCGCTCTGAAATTTCCTCTGATTGATGTTCCTGTGTTACGATAAATGAGTGATGAGGTGTGGAGTCAGGCGCAGAGAGCAAAAGATGTGGGACACGCTTTAATGTCCCGGAAACATAACATGAACAAAAGTAGGAAAACAAAATGAACAGAAATATAAACGGACAGCGTGAAACCCAAATGCAAACAAAAATACACTCAAACAACAAAACAGACGAACAAGCCCGCACGAAACAGAAGCGGGCTGAACAAACTATATATAACCCTACCCTAACAACCAAACAAGAAACAGGTGCTACCAATTAGACAGAACTAAAGGAACACAGAACAACGGATCGGCGATAGCTAGTAGACCGGCGACGACGACCGCCGAGCGCCACCTGAACAAGAAGGGGAGTCACCTTCGGTAATATTCGTGACATCCTGCACTGGGATTACATTCTGCGTCATCCCTAACAGGTTTTAATAAAGGCCTTATAAATCATATTACATTTAGTCTTCTCAAAGCATTTATAACCCTGTCATGCATCTTAGTAAAGCATTGCAATGCCAGGAAATTGGGTTTGATTCCACCTATACATAAAAATCTATTCACACATGAATGTAAGTCGCTTTGGTTAAAGGCGTGTGCTAAATTTGTTATATTATATTTCACAAAAATATTTCTAGGATGGCCCAACCTCTTACTCTTGGGTGCATAGTCAGTATTGGACCTGACCGCAACTTCCCCCAAAATGCTGTGCTGCAGGATGACACACACTCTAAAGTGCAGTCATGCACAGCAAAAGTTGTTGGTAGGGCAAATTAAAATCATTTTTTTTGTTCCACGTTTCTGATTTCCCCCATTTTTTTCTGCTTTACCCCTATTTTTTATCAACTTGGATTTTTGTTTTGTTTGGTTGCCCTTTAATTCAAAGTGCATTTGTCATGTGCGCCGAATACAACAGTTGGAGACCTTACAATGAAATGCTTGCTTACAGGCTCTAACCAATGGTGTGGAAAAAAAGGTATGTGTGTGTGCGTGAGCGTGTGTGTGTGTGTGTGTGTGTGTGTGTGTGTGTGTGTGTGTGTGTGTGTGTGTGTGTGTGTGTGTGTGTGTGTGTGTGTGTGTGTGTGTGTGTGTGTGTGTGTGTGTGTGTGTGTGTGTGTGTGTGTGTAGGTAAGTAAAGAAATAAAACAATAGTAAAAAGACAGTTGAAAAAAGAGTAGCTAGGCTATATACAGACACCTGTTAGTCAGGCTTATTGAGGTAGTATGTACATCATTAAAGGTATCGTTAAAGTGACTATGCATATATGATGAACACAGAGTAGCAGAAGCGTAAAAAGAGGGGTTGGCGGGTGGTGGGACACAATGTAGAGAGCCCGGTTAGCAAATGTGTGGGAGCACTGGTTGGTCGGGCCAATTTAGGTAGTATGTACATGAATGTATAGTTAAAGTGACTGCATGTAGGATAAACAGAGAGTAGCAGCAGCGTAAAAGAGGGGTTGGGGGGGCACACAATGCAAATAGTCCGGGTAACCATTTGGTTACCTGTTCAGGAGTCTTATGGCTTGGGGGTAAAAACTGTTGAGAAGCCTTTTTGTCCCAGACTTGGCACTCCGGTACCGCTTGCCATGCGGTAGTTGAGAGAACAGTCTATGACTGGGGTGGCTGGGGTCTTTGACAATTTTTAGGGCCGTCTTCTGACACCACCTGGTGTAGAGGTCCTGGATGGCAGGCATCTTTGCCCCAGTGATGTACTGGGCCGTACACACTATCCTCTGAAGTGCCTTGCGGTCAAAGGCCGAGCAATTGCCGTACCAGGCAGTGATGCAACTGGTCAGGATGCTCTCGATGTTGCAGCTGTAGAACGTTTTGAGGATCTCAGGACCCATGCCAAATCGTTTTAGTTTCCTGAGGGGGAATAGGCTTTATTGTGCCCTCTTCATGACCGTCTTGGTGTGTTTGGACCAATCTAGTTTGTTGGTGATGAGGACACCAAGGAATTTGAAGCTCTCAACCTGCTCCACTACAGCCCCGTCGATGAGGATGGGGACGTGCTCGCTGCTCCTTTTCCTGCAGTCCACAATCATCTCCTTAGTCTTGGTTAAGTTGAGGGATAGGTTGCTATTCTGGCACGACCCGGCCAGGTCTCTGACCGAATCCCTATAGGCTGTCTCATCGTTGTCCGTGATCAGGCCTACCACTGTTGTGTTGTCAGCAAACTTAAGGATGGTGTTGGAGTCGTGCCTCGCCATGTAGTCGAGAGTGAGCAGGGAGTACAGGAGGGGACTGAGCACTGGGGAGCTCCAGTGTTGAGGATCAGCGTTGCAGATGTGTTGCTACCTACCCTCACCACCTGGGGCCGGCCTGTCAGGAAGTCCAGGATCCAGTTGCAGAGGGAGGTGTTTAGTCCCAGGTTCCTTAGCTTGGTGATGAGCTTTGAGGGCACTATGGTGTTGAACGCTGAGCTGTAGTCAATGAACAGCATTCTCGCATAGGTGTTCTTTTTATCCAAGTGGGAAAGGGCAGTGTGGAGTGCAATAGATATTGCATCATCTGTGGATCTGTTTGGGCGGTATGCTCATTGGAGTGGGTCTGGGGTTTCTGGGATAATGGTGTTGATGTGAGCCATTACCAGCCTTTCAAAGCACTTCATGGCTACGGACGTGAGTGCTACGGGTCTGTAGTCATTTAGGCAGGTTGCCTTTGTGTTCTTGGGCACAGGGACTATGGTGGTCTGCTTGAAGGATGTTGGTATTACAGACTCAATCAGGGACATGTTGAAAATGTCAGTGAAGACACCTGCTAGTTGGTCAGCACATGCCCGGAGCACACGTCCTGGTAATCCTTCTGGCCCCGCAGCTTTGTGTATGTTGTTTAAAGGTCTTACTCACGTCGGCTACAGCTGAACAGCTGACGCTCTCATGCATGCCTTAGTGGTGCTTGCCTCGAAACTAACATAGAAGTGATTTAGCTCGTCTGGTAGGCTCGTGTCACTGAGCAGCTCGCGGCTGGGTTTCCCTTTGTAGTCTCAGTGGGAATAGGTGGGAATAGGGACAGGTGGGAATAGGGCCAGGTGTGCGCAATGAAAGTTCCAGAGTGATCCGTGACGGTCTGTCAGAACCAAGATGATTTGGAGTAGTCCAACCTGAGACTACCGCAACATCTTCTGTTCCCATGCCGGAGACCAGGGCTTGATTACAACCTGTTATAATGGTGACAACATTTTGTGGCTGATATTTCATCGGGGGAGTGGGTGAATGTGCCCAGCACCGCACTGTATGGCTAATTTGTGTTGTGTGCATGTTTCTGTATTGAGGAACATTTAACTTGGTTCCAGAAGAAAGACACTTTCAATTTCTTTAGGTTTGGGGCTTTCAACAAGGTAAGTGTTTCTTCGTGTAACATTGTCCCCAGGCTTTTGCACACACAGCACATACAAGCCTGGGATATCAACCATTCAATGTTGGCCTTTAAAAATATGTATTTAACCTTTATTTAACTAGGCAAGTCAGTTAAGAACAGATGCTTATTTACAATGAGATGCAGTGCTTTAGACCGCTGTGCCGCTCGGGAGCCCCCTTAGTGGGAGTGACCATAATATTCTATAGGAGTGACCTTAGAGAGTACATTTTTGTCATTGTCACTACTCAACACAGTCAAAAAGTCATAATTATTGCTAAACCCTGCCCATTTCCACAATGTACCTTGGTACATTGGTCCACCAGACCATTAGGGAGGAAGTGTATTTGAACGAGATTAGGTGTAATGTGACTAACATGGAATCACTTTAGAGGTTATGCCATCCTTATCACCCTTTATGCCACATCTATGTCACCCTTTACGCCACATTTATGAACACTTTATAAAGCTTGACATACAGTTATAAATGTTTTGTAACACATTCATGTTGTGCTCATGGCTTTTTGAAGCCATACGTCATTTAAAGAGGTTTGAATGAAAAGGGTTTGTAAAATAACACAAATTAACCTTTTTCTGCAGTGGGCTAAATCAGGGTCACACAGAGTGTTCCTTAGTCTTAAATAAATCTAGTTAGTCTTAAATCTACTTTTGTACCATGTCAGAAATAGAGTTGAAATGTATCCTCCGCCTTGGAGGAGTGGCGTCACTGGTTGGAGGGAGCGGAGCAACCGTTTGTGGTCTGGACTGACCACAAGAATCTTGCTTACGTGCAATCGGCTAAACGTCTCAACTCCCGTCAGGCCAGGTGGGCTTTGTTTTTTGGACGCTTCAATTTTTCCCTGACCTTCCGACCTGGGTCAAAGAATGGCAAAGCGGACGCCTTGTCCCGGATGTTCTCCAAGACGGATGAGAGTGGGGCCAAGACTGGGACGATTCTTCCCCAGAACCTTGTCGTGGGAGCCGTTACATGGAAGATTGAGGAGGATGTGATGGTGGCCCTTCGGACGCAGCCCGGCCCCGGTAACGGTCCACCCGGTCCGTTGTTCGTGCCTGAGTCGGTCCGTTCTGCTGTTCTTCAGTGGTCCCACGCCAGCAAGATAGCTTGTCACCCTGGCGTTGCTCGGACTATGGCGCTACTGCGCAGACGATTTTGGTGGCCTGCCATGGGAGAAGATACCTGAAGGTTTGTTGCCGCATGTCCTGTTTGTGCTCAGAACAAAAGTACCAATCGGCCCAGCTCTGGGCTTCTTCACCCCCTACCTATTCCTCGGCGACATTGGTCGCATCTGGCCATGGATTTTGTCACGGGATTGCCCCTTCTGTTGGGAACACGGTCATTCTGACCATTGTGGACAGATTCAGCAAGTTTGCTAATTTTGTCCCTCTCCCCAAGACGTCCGAGATCCTGGTTAGGGAGGTTTTCAGGGTCCACGGATTGACCAGTGACATTGTTTCTGACCGTGGTTCTCAGTTCTACTCAGTTCTAGTTCTACCGCCTCCACCCTGGCGCTCCAGGTAGTCCGCCCGGTGGCGTTCGTGGGGGGTACTGAGTCTGTGTTTGCCTGTGTTTCTGTCCTGGAGTGTGTTTCCGGTGTCCTGGAACGCACCCTGTCTGGTTGCCGGGCGAATTAACTTGTTGGGAGATCAATGTTCACCCGCACCTGTATCCCATCAGTAATCTGCACACCTGTCCTGATCATCACCTCTCCCCTTCAAAAGCTCTGACCTGACATCCATTCCCTGCCGGATCGTTAGCAATGAACAGTATGTGGTGCCATATTATCAGCCTCAAGTTGGATAGAATTTGTTTTGTTGTTTTTTACGTATTGCTTGCCTTAAACTTACCTCTGTTTGTTCTGTCTTCAGTTACTCACCCGGACCATTTACCCCATTCCCGCTTGGTCATTGGAGGATTCCGCTACCCCATTGGATCCACCTATTTACTCGCATCAACTCACCACCGCTGCCCGCTACGCCACCTGGATATATCTACCCATTCACATTCACTTGTAAATAAATACTCACCTTCTTCCTACTCTCCTTGTCCTGGTCTGCTTCTGGGTTCGATTTTGAAAGAATGTGACACCCAGTTTCCATCTCCTAGTTCCCATCTCCTAGTTCCCATCTCCCAGTTCCCATCTCCTAGTTCCCATCTCCCAGTTCCCATCTTCCAGTTCCCATCTCCTAGTTCCCATCTCCCAGTTCCCAGTTCCCATCTCTCAGTTCCCATCTCTGTGAATTTCTCTCTCTCTGCCTGCC
Organism: Oncorhynchus gorbuscha; assembly: GCF_021184085.1. NCBI lineage: Eukaryota > Metazoa > Chordata > Actinopteri > Salmoniformes > Salmonidae > Oncorhynchus > Oncorhynchus gorbuscha. The sequence goes on from NC_060176.1 coordinate 68,881,746, forward strand.
CAGCGGATCCAGCCTCCACCACTTTAATGTTCCCACACCACACCACAGCATCCTACCTTACCGTCCCACCCCTGTATTCGAACCGGCCTCCAAGCCAACACAAACTCATTTTAGCAGTAGTTCAATCCAACTGTGCTACTGCTTGCATCTGTCAAACTACCTTCCTCTTCCTCTGCCGTTCCCCTACCATATTACACTTTGTCTGAACAGTCATTCGCTTTTAAATCCTCCTGAACTTCATGAGAGAATTAGCAATGCCTTGTTGAACTCTCCTATCATGTGTAATTGTTCTAAGTTTATTGTATCTACAGGGCATTCGGAAAACTATTCATACCAATTGACTTTTCAAAAGAAAATTACGTTACAGCTTTATTCTAAAATGGATAACACTATGAGCTTGGCACACCTGTATTTGGGGAGTTTATCTCATTATTCTCTGCAGATCCTCTCATGCTCTGTCAGGTTGGATGGGGAGTGTCACTGCACAGCTACTTTCAGGTCTCTCCAGAGATGTTTGATCAGGTTCAAGTCCAGGCTCTGGCTGGGCCAATCAAGGACATTCAGAGAGTTGTCCCGAAACTACTCCTGCGTTGTCTTGGCTGTGTGCTTAGGGTTGTTGTCTGGTAGGAAGGTGAACATTTTCCCCAGTCTGAGGTCTTGAGCACTCCGGAGAATGTTTTAATCAAGGATCTTTCTGTACTTTGCTAATAAACATCCCCACAGCATGATGCTGCCACCACCATGCTTCACCGTAGGGATGGTGTCAGGATTCCTCCAAATGTGGTATTTGGCATTCAGGCCAAAGAGTTCAATCTTGTTTTCATCAGACCAGAGAATCTTGTTTCTCATGGTCTGAGAGTCCTTTAGGTGCCTTTTGTCAAAATTCAATTGGGCTGTCATGTGCCTTTTACTGAGGAGTGGCTTCCATCTAGCCACTCTACCATAAAGGACGGATTGGTGGAGTGCTGCAGAGATTGTTGTCCTTCTGGAAGGCTCTCCCATCTCCACAGAGGAACTCTGGAGCTCTGTCAGAGTGACCACTGGGTTCTTGGTCACCTCCCTGACCAAGGCCCTTCTCCCTCGATTACTCATTTTGGCCATGCGGCCAGCTCTAGCAGGAGTCTTGATGATTCCAAACTTCTTCCATTTAAGAACGATGGAGGCAACTGTTTTCTTGGGGACCTTCATTTCTGTAGATCTGTTCCGAGACACAATTCTGTCTCGGAGCTCTTCGACCTCATGGCTTGGTTTTTGCTCTGACTTGCACTGTCAACTGTGGGACCTTATATAGACAGGTGTGTGCCTTTCCAAATCATGTCCAATTAATTGAATTTACCACAGGTGGACTCCAATCAAGTTGAAGAAACATCTCAAGGATGATCAATCGAAATAGGATGTACTTGAGCTCAATTTCGATTCTCATAGCAAAGGGTCTGAATATTTATGTAAATTTAGCATTTCTGTTTTTCATTTTTTATACATTTGCAACAATTTCTCAAAACCTGATTTCACAGGAATTGTGTGTAGCTCAATGAAGGAAAATATGTATTTAATCCATTTCAGAATAAGGTTATGAAAAAAATGGGAGAAAAGTAAAGGGGTCTGAATTCTTTCCCAGTATATTACATATAATGTATGTAGGCTATGTGTATAGTCCTCTGTCTGTATATTACATATAATGTATGTAGGCTATGTGTATAGTCCTCTGTCTGTATATTACATATAATGCATGTAGGCTATGTGTATAGTCCTCTGTCTGTATTCTGTCTGTATATTACATATAATGTATGTAGGCTATGTGTATAGTCCTCTGTCTGTATATTACATGTAATGTATGTAGGCTATGTGTATAGTCCTCTGTCTGTATTCTGTCTGTATATTACATATAATGTATGTAGGCTATGTGTATAGTCCTCTGTCTGTATATTACATATAATGCATGTAGGCTATGTGTATAGTCCTCTGTCTGTATTCTGTCTGTATATTACATATAATGTATGTAGGCTATGTGTATAGTCCTCTGTCTGTATATTACATATAATGTATGTAGGCTATGTGTATAGTCCTCTGTCTGTATTCTGTCTGTATATTACATATAATGTATGTAGGCTATGTGTATAGTCCTCTGTCTGTATTCTGTCTGTATATTACATATAATGTATGTAGGCTATGTCTATAGTCCTCTGTCTGTATATTACATATAATGCATGTAGGCTATGTGTATAGTCCTCTGTCTGTATTCTGTCTGTATATTACATATAATGTATGTAGGCTATGTGTATAGTCCTCTGTCTGTATTCTGTCTGTATATTACATATAATGTATGTAGGCTATGTGTATAGTCCTCTGTCTGTATTCTGTCTGTATATTACATATAATGTATGTAGGCTATGTGTATAGTCCTCTGTCTGTATATTACATATAATGTATGTAGGCTATGTGCATAGTCCTCTGTCTGTATTCTGTCTGTATATTACATACAATGTATGTAGGCTATGTGTATAGTCCTCTGTCTGTATTCTGTCTGTATATTACATATAATGCATGTAGGCTATGTGTATAGTCCTCTGTCTGTATTCTGTCTGTATATTACATATAATGTATGTAGGCTATGTGTATAGTCCTCTGTCTGTATTCTGTCTGTATATTACATATAATGTATGTAGGCTATGTGTATAGTCCTCTGTCTGTATTCTGTCTGTATTGTAATGACCCGACTAGATCATAAAGGAACAATTGTCCAGACAGAGGCTTGAGTTTACGAATTGACGGTTTATTACACCAACTTTACACAGGCTACTGTTTGGGCCGTAGCACACGCCAAATAGATGACACAAGCCAATCGTGACCTTCTCTTGTGAAGCCCAGACGTAAGAGAGAGAGAACAAAAGCTGAACCTGGTCTTAACTTCCAATGCTCCACCCCCCTGCCCAACCCAACCCCACGCCACTCCACCAACCACCAGGATGCCCGGCATCAGAACATTCCAGGCATTCCCGTGATTGGCAGATAGCAGGTTGATTGACAGGTTGGACCCCGCGAACACCGTGTACTGGTCAGTACAACACAACCACCTCCTAGCCTAACACATAACACACAGCTGTCTGTGCGGGTCGCTACACAGCCCCCCCACCACAAAGTCCCTCGTCCCCGAGGGAACAAACAAAGTCTCTGAAGCGACCCGGAGGTCTCCTTTGCCTGCGTGATCGTGATGGTCGCAGAGTGCCCCTCTGGCACCCAGGGGATGAAGGCAGGGGTATGGGTGACAAGGAAGCGGGAACGGGTAATACAGTCCGTGGCTCTGGGGAACCACGCGGTGACACAGGGGGGGAGACAGGGGGAGTGGGCTGTCTGGAGCCTTGTCTGCGGCACCTGGAGCCTTGTCTGCGGGAATTGTGGGGGTTCCTGGGGTTTGAGGAGAAGAGGCCCCTCTGTATGGGGCTAACCTGTCCCGGTGCAGTGCCACCTTTCTCCCCCTGGGAGGAAGCTGCACCCGGTACACAACCTCCCCTACCCTCTCCAGGACACTGCAGGGTCCCACCCAGTGACTGTCCAACTTGGGGCATCTGCCTTTTTTCCTTAGGGGGCTGTAGACCCAGACCAGCTCCCCAGCCACAAAGTGCCTTCCCGGGTGTGCACGTCATAGTTCCTTTCTGCCTCACACCTGCATTCACCAGCTGCTCTCTGGCGAAGGTGTGGGCTGTCTCCAGGCGGTCCTGGAGTCTCCGGGCATACTCCGGCCCCGGAGGAACATGAGGGCTATCCAGGGGCCGACCAAACGCCATCTCCGCAGGGGTGCGGATCTCTCTCCCCAGCATGAGGAGGGCAGGCGTGCAGGAAGTGGAGTCTTGGACAGCGGAGCGGCATGCCATGAGGACCATAGGCAGGTGCTTGTCCCAGTCACGCTGGTGTTTGGAAGAGACGATGGCCAGCTGCTGTCCAAGCGTTTTGTTGAAGCGCTCCACAAGGCCATCACTTTGAGGATGGAGAGGAGTAGTGCGGGTCTTGTGCATACCCAGCCTCTCACACATGGTGGCGAACACACGGGACTCAAAGTTTCTGCCTTGGTCGCTGTGGATGGACTCTGCAGCTCCAAACCTGCTGAACATCCCCGCTGTCAGGGCGTCGACGATGGTCTCTGCCTCCTGGTCAGGCAGAGCATAGGCCTCGGGCCATTTTGTGAAATAGTCCATGGCCGTGAGCACCCAGCGGTTTCCACTGTCTGTGGTGGGGAACGGCCCAACTACATCCACTCCCACCCTCTCCATGGGAGCCCCCACTGGGAACTGTTGTAGCTGAGCATGAGAGCGGCCTGGGGGCCCTTTCTCGCTGTGCAGTTGTCACAGCGGCGACAAAAGTCCTCCACATCCCTCTTGTGCTGCCCCCAGTAGAAGCCCTGACGGAGACGGCGCAGTGTTTTTGTGACCCCAAAGTGTCCAGTCCCCACCCCCCCATGAGTACTCTGGAGCACAGCCTCCCGCAATGCTTTTGGGACCACCACCTGCCACCTCTCCTCTCCCGTAGCTGACTCCTTCCATGCCCGCTGTAGCACGCCATCAGCCAGCCGCAGTCTCTCAAACTTCGACCACAACCCTTTGGTCGCGAGTGAGAGCGCTGTCACCTCTTCCCATGGTGGCCTCACCTGCGCCTCTACCCACTGTAGCACTGGCTGTAGGTCTGTGTCCCGTCCCTGCTGCTGCCGCCATTCAGCCACGTCGACAGTCTGCAGCTCACAGCAGACAGGCCCGCTCGCCCGACACACTGTGGCACAGACACCCTCCTCTGCCCGCAGCTCTCTCTCCCGTCCCTCTCTCCGTTCACAGTGGCGGCAGCCGTCTGCAGTACAGGGCCGACGGGACATGGCGTCGGCGTTGGAGTGGCGTGCCCCTGCCCTGTGCACCACCGTGAAGTCATACGGCTGAAGCTCCTCCAACCAGCGTGCCACCTGCCCCTCTGGCTCTCTGAAAGACATGAGCCACTGGAGAGCAGAGTGGTCAGTCCTTACAGTAAAGGGCAGACCACCCAGGTAGTACTTGAAGTGTTTGACGGAAGCCACAACAGCCAAGAGCTCCCGCCGGGTGACACAGTAGCGGCGCTCATGTTTGTCAAATGTTTTGCTGAAGTACGCCACCACTCTCTCCCCCTCTGGCCCCACCTGGGCCAGCACCCCACCCATGCCCACATTGCTCGCGTCTGTGTCCAGGATAAAGGGCAAGGTGAGGTCAGGGGGCGAGCACGGGGCCTCGATCAGTGCACGTTTGAGGGTGTTGAACGCCTCCTCACACTCCACTGTCCAAGTGAAAGCCTTGTCCTTCGGCAGCAGGCGGTTCAGTGGAGCAGCAACGCTTGAGAAGCCCCGTACAAACCTCCTGTAGTACGAGGCCAGGCCCAGGAAGCTCTTCAGCTGACGCTGGTCGGTGGGGGTGGGCCAGTCTCTGACAGCCCCTACCTTGTCCTCCATGGTGCTGATCCCCTCCTTCCCCACTCGGTGGCCCAAGAAGGACACCTCTCCTCCTCATGAAGTGGCACTTCTCGGGGTGGAGCTTCAGACCTGCGGCAGCCACCCTCTCCAGCACACGCCGTAGCGCCCCCAGGGCTGACTGGAAGGAGCTGCCATGGGCCAGGATGTCATCGAGGTATACCAGACACTGCTGTCGGGGGATGCCATCCAGCACCCTGTCCATCAAACGCTCAAAAGTAGCTGGAGCGTTGCACAGGCCAAAGCACAGGACCTTGAACTGCCAGTGTCCTCTGTTAGTGGAGAACGCAGTTTTGGCTCTGGCCTCTGGGGAGAGGGGCACCTGCCAGTAGCCACTGCGGAGGTCTAGTGAGGAGAACCAGGAGGACCCCCTAACCAGGTCCAGCGACTCATCGATACGTGGTATGGGGTATGAGTCCTTCCTGGTTACCTCATTCAGCCGCCTGTAGTCCGCACAGAACCTCAGCTTGCCCCCCTTCTTCGGAACCATGACGACTGGCGCAGCCCAGGGGCTGTCTGAGGGCTCAATGAAGTCTGCCCGCTGCATCTCCAACACAGCTTTGTCTGCCGCCTCCTGGCGTGCCAGCGGGATACGGCGGGGACGCATCTTGATGGGTCGAGCATCACCTGTGTCGATCTCATGCTGCACCAGATGAGTCTGACCCACCTCTTCCTCACTCAACGCAAAGCTGTCTCTGAATTCAAACAGCAACTGCCACAACCGTTCCTGCTGCTCAGGGTCAAGACCAACACAGTTCCTCCCCCATATCTCCCTCACTGCAGACAGTGTCCTCTCCTCTCCCATCTGGGGTAGCTGGGCTGGGGGGATGCGACCCGGGCTCACAGAGGGCTGTGTCATGGAGGTAGCTGGGGGAATGTAACACACCGCTGTAGGTGACAGGGGGACTGGGGAAAAGTCACACACAGCTGTGGGGGAGGGGGCGCAGCCATGAGTCTCTGCTGCTTTAACTGTTGGAGTAAAGGGTTTGTTGGGTTGAGTGAATGTGACATTAGGGGGGGCCATGGTGACTTCCGTCCCTCCCTGGAAGCTCAGTGTGCCCCTATTTAGGTCTAACTGGCAGCCTGTGCTCCTAAGAAAGTCCAACCCCAGGATACAAGGGTCCTGCACAGCCGCCACCCACACAGGATGACGCACAGTCCTGCCCCTACTGTCAGAGTCATTATTCCCTTCCCTTTCATGGGTGCCAGCTCACCTGTGACTGTGCGGAGCTGCACAGTTGTAGGCTCACACTGAGTCCAACCTGGCACAATATCTGGCCTCACCAGGGTTACTGTGGAACCAGTGTCCACCAGGGCGGAGCAGGGCACCCCCTCCACAGTGACAGGGACATGACAAAAGTCCCCAACACAGGTCCGGCCCACCACAACAACAGGCTCCATCCGCTTGCCCTCGTCTGCTTCTGGGGGAAGTGGAGCCTTGCTTCCCGTCTGTGCCGGTGGGCTCCTCCAGAAGATGATGGTGGTTGGGATAGAAAGCCAGGGGTCCGCACTACCCGGTCTATGCGGACCCCGAGCCGTTTCCCTGAGCTCTGGGGGACATGGGGCAAACTCGGCGCAGATGGCCTGGCTGGCCACAACCCCAGCAGACCCGGTGACCAGGGCGTGTGTTTCGTTCCGCCTGTAGCGACACAGCACGAGTTTTGTCATTTCGGCCACCCAAGCAGGCTTTTCCGGCTCCGGGCTGCTCTGCCCCCCAGCTCGCACAGAGGGTGTGTCTCCCTGCACCCCCACCAAAGCCCCAGCTGAAGCCCCAGCCCACACCAGCTCCCTCTCCAAAGCCATCTCCAAGGCTGTCTGCAATGACTCAGGATGAGCCAGCTGGGTCTGTATGCGCAGCTCCGTAGGAGAGAGCGCCTGTATGAACTGGTCCCGTGCTAGCTCGCTCTGCACGGAGGGGGCATGTGAGCATATGCCCGCCGAGAGAGGCTCTCAATGTCATTAGCTAGCACCCGTAGAGGCTCTCCAGGCTGCCTGCGTCTATTACTCAGTTCGGAGCGCAGTAGCCCGGGCTGTACACACTGTCCATAGCGCCTCCTCAGTGCTCCCACTAAAGCCCCATAATCATGCCTGTCCTCGGGGCTAATCAATATCAAACAGGCCAGAGCTTCATCCGTGAGGCATAAAGCCAACTGCAGTGCCCTTTCTTCATCCGACCACCCCTAAAATGAGCTAACAGTTCAAACTGAGCATGAAAAGCTTCCCAATCCGCCTTACCGGAATACTTCGGGGTCTTAACAGATACGGACGCAGCCGGGAACTGGGCGCCGCCATGTTTGTTTACATCCTGAGCCCCAGATTCCTCATCACGCCGCGTCGACGTCACCACTTCGGTCCGCCCACCAGAATCCGCGCGAAATACATTCGACGAAGCACTCATGCCCGCTTCAGCCGCCATCGCTCTAACGTCCTCCCTCAAGCGGCCTCTGCGCTCCGACGCCCTGGCGATCTCCTCAGACAGAGCCCCCGACGTCCATTCACATGCAGTTCCTTGGCCATAATCGTCCCCTACCTCCACCTTCACTTTCGGATTCCCTCGAAGCATTTTCCATCTCCGTTCTCACCTACGGTAGCTAGCCACATAAGTCAGCTAGCTAGCTGGCTAACTTGTATCAACGTTTTTACTTCTGACACCAATGTAATGACCCGACTAGAACATAAAGGAACAATTGTCCAGACAGAGGCTTGAGTTTACGAATTGACGGTTTATTACACCAACTTTACACAGGCTACTGTTTGGGCCGTAGCACACGCCAAATAGATGACACAAGCCAATCGTGACCTTCTCTTGTGAAGCCCAGACGTAAGAGAGAGAGAACAAAAGCTGAACCTGGTCTTAACTTCCAATGCTCCACCCCCCTGCCCAACCCCCCTCCACGCCACTCCACCAACCACCAGGATGCCCGGCATCAGAACATTCCAGGCATTCCCGTGATTGGCAGATAGCAGGTTGATTGACAGGTTGGACCCCGCGAACACCGTGTACTGGTCAGTACAACACAACCACCTCCTAGCCTAACACATAACACACAGCTGTCTCTGCGGGTCGCTACAGTATATTACATATAATGTATGTAGGCTATGTGTATAGTCCTCTGTCTGTATTCTGTCTGTATATTACATATAATGTATGTAGGCTATGTGTATAGTCCTCTGTCTGTATTCTGTCTGTATATTACTGTAGTCCTCTGTCTGTATTCTGTCTGTATATTACATATAATGCATGTAGGCTATGTGTATAGTCCTCTGTCTGTATTCTGTCTGTATATTACATATAATGTATGTAGGCTATGTGTATAGTCTGTATATTACATATAATGTATGTAGGCTATGTCCTCTGTCTGTATATTACATATAATGTATGTAGGTCTATGTGTATAGTCCTCTGTCTGTATTCTGTCTGTATATTACATATAATGCATGTAGGCTATGTGTATAGTCCTCTGTCTGTATTCTGTCTGTATATTACATATAATGTATGTAGGCTATGTGTATAGTCCTCTGTCTGTATTCTGTCTGTATATTACATATAATGTATGTAGGCTATGTCTATAGTCCTCTGTCTGTATATTACATATAATGCATGTAGGCTATGTGTATAGTCCTCTGTCTGTATTCTGTCTGTATATTACATATAATGTATGTAGGCTATGTGTATAGTCCTCTGTCTGTATTCTGTCTGTATATTACATATAATGTATGTAGGCTATATAATCCTCTGTATGTATTACTATAATGTGTATAGTCCTCTGTCTGTATTCTGTCTGTATATTATTCTGTCTATAATGTATGTAGGCTATGTGTATAGTCCTCTGTCTGTATATTACATATAATGTATGTAGGCTATGTGTATAGTCCTCTGTCTGTATTCTGTCTGTATATTACATATAATGTATGTAGGCTATGTGTATAGTCCTCTGTCTGTATTCTGTCTGTATATTACATATAATGTATGTAGGCTATGTGTATAGTCCTCTGTCTGTATTCTGTCTGTATATTACATATAATGTATGTAGGCTATGTGTATAGTCCTCTGTCTGTATATTACATATAATGTATGTAGGCTATGTGTATAGTCCTCTGTCTGTATTCTGTCTGTATATTACATATAATGTATGTAGGCTATGTGTATAGTCCTCTGTCTGTATTTACTATAATGTCTGTATATTACTGTATAATGTATGTAGGCTATGTGTATAGTCCTCTGTCTGTATTCTGTCTGTATATTACATATAATGTATGTAGGCTATGTGTATAGTCCTCTGTCTGTATATTACTATATAATGTGTAGGCTATGTGTATAGTCCTCTGTCTGTATTCTGTCTGTATATTACATATAATGTATGTAGGCTATGTGTATAGTCCTCTGTCTGTATTCTGTCTGTATATTACATATAATGTATGTAGGCTATGTGTATAGTCCTCTGTCTGTATTCTGTCTGTATATTACATATAATGTATGTATGTAGGCTATGTGTATAGTCCTCTGTCTGTATATTACATATAATGTATGTAGGCTATGTGTATAGTCCTCTGTCTGTATTCTGTCTGTATATTACATATAATGTATGTATGTAGGCTATGTGTATAGTCCTCTGTCTGTATATTACATATAATGTATGTAGGCTATGTGTATAGTCCTCTGTCTGTATTCTGTCTGTATATTACATATAATGTATGTAGGCTATGTGTATAGTCCTCTGTCTGTATTCTGTCTGTATATTACATATAATGTATGTAGGCTATGTGTATAGTCCTCTGTCTGTATATTACATATAATGTATGTAGGCTATGTGTATAGTCCTCTGTCTGTATTCTGTCTGTATATTACATATAATGTATGTAGGCTATGTGTATAGTCCTCTGTCTGTATTCTGTCTGTATATTACATATAATGTATGTAGGCTATGTGTATAGTCCTCTGTCTGTATATTACATATAATGCATGTAGGCTATGTGTATAGTCCTCTGTCTGTATTCTGTCTGTATATTACATATAATGTATGTAGGCTATGTGTATAGTCCTCTGTCTGTATTCTGTCTGTATATTACATATAATGTATGTAGGCTATGTGTATAGTCCTCTGTCTGTATTCTGTCTGTATATTACATATAATGTATGTATGTAGGCTATGTGTATAGTTCTCTGTCTGTATTCTGTCTGTATATTACATATAATGTATGTAGGCTATGTGTATAGTCCTCTGTCTGTATTCTGTCTGTATATTACATATAATGTATGTAGGCTATGTGTATAGTCCTCTGTCTGTATTCTGTCTGTATATTTTGTTAATGGTTGTCAGCGCCATTGAATAAAGGTGATTCTGAATCTTTCCATGTTTTACATGTGTGATTTAACATGTATGTTCCGTGTGTGTGTGTGACCACTGAAACATACGCACTCATCAAACAGTCTGGAGGGATGGAGGGATGTCAACACTGCGCCTGAGAATGCTGTTGTGACACTCCACATTCCATAGGGAAATGCTACACATTCTCAGAAGTATTGCCAATTGCTTCATGTCTGCCTCTTTCTGTCTGCAACAGTGAACTCTAACATGGTTAGAGTCTAACCGTGGTCTAGCGTGGTTCAGCAGCTTCATAAAGTATATGGTAAGACCTTTTTTTTTGTCCTCAGCCTTGTTTTTCTCATCATTAAGCATGGATGAGTGATCTATGCTTCGGGAGCATAGAGAGCTACTGAGGTGTGATAACTGCTGACACACACTCACACACACACTACATATTAACAATAGAGCACACCTGTTGGTCATTACTTCAGTGACATCAGTCCCACCCAGTGGGGGGTGGCAGGGGGCGTGGGGGGTCCTGCTGACACCCGGGGTGTGTGGAGAGGCACTTTCTACTGCATACATTTTTGGAACAATCACTACATTTTCCCTTCAAACTGGGAGTACTGGTGTGCACCATGTCACATCACAACAAGTAGCCAGCAACAGTAGTAAGCCAACCTCAGAGACTCACAGAGCCATTCAGTCCTCAGTCCATCCATCCTCACATCCCTGCATCCCCAAAAAAGGAATCATATGTGGCTATCTCGGGGGCGGGAGCTAGGCAGGACCACACAAGTGGAGCTTGAAACCCACCTCCCAAATCCACATTCCCACAAAACCCACCCCCCAAGTGACCAGCTGTGCTTGTAGTTCCCACATCATCATAGCCCATGGCTGTCGCTGTTGAGCCTCTCTACAGATAAGACAGAACAACCACAAAACAAATGGGAAACTTTTCAGATTGGGCGATAGTCATTTCAAATTGAGCTGACATAATGCAGCGTTTAAGGTGAATGCAGTCTCTGCCAACGCAGGAGCATCCCCATTGGTCACAGATGTCAATTGCCATCTATTCCACGTTAGATCAACGTCATTTCATTGAAATGATGTGGGAACACCATTGATTCAACCAGTTTGTATTCAGTGGGTTGCCTTTCATTCCCTCTGTAACACTGAACTACCACGATACGGATTGAATAGAGCCCTAAGGCATGTGACAACCAGCAGAAGGTATTGTAATTCAACTTCTCGGATGGACGGGCGGACCACCAACGCTGTTCCCCACTGTACCTCAACACCAGCTCTCCTGCCAACGGGACAGACACTCTGCCAGCTCCTGGGAAGTGGACTGGGAAAGCCCCGCTTTGGACTCGATCTGAAATGTCACACTATTCTCTGGAGTATATTAAAGAGCAACTCTCCCCGGTTTAATAAGACTGCGGTTTCATGCATGCGATCTTAACTTCAGTCTTATTATAGTAACGTGATGGTTCACGTGGTTGGGCAATATACTATAACATGCTGCTGGATGCTGCATGTGTCCAAATATGGTAGTAATATTTGCCACTATCTTTTATGATGTTGTTTGTTATTTTCATAACACTTTCTAGTAAAACACTTTCTATTAAAACACTTTCTGTTGAAACACTTTCTATTGAAACACTTTCTATTGAAACACTTTCTATTGAAACACTTTCTATTAAAACACTTTCTGTTGAAACACTTTCTATTGAAACACTTTCTAGTAAAACACTTTCTATTAAAACACTTTCTATTGAAACACTTTCTATTGAAACACTTTCTATTGAAACACTTTCTATTAAAACACTTTCTATTAAAACACTTTCTATTGAAACACTTTCTATTAAAACACTTTCCATGAAAGTGAAAAGGATTACCATTGGTTTCTATTATAATGTTATCATACAACCTAATGACAACTGCATGACAGCTTTACCCTATTTTCTGGGAAGGCTTTTTGTTAGCATAGAGATTACAATTCATTTGCAGTCCATCCACTCATGGATACCAAAACCTTTTGTAATAGTCAGAAAGCAATTTAGAAAACAGCGCATGTTTTTTCTGTCCCGTTCATTGTTCTAATACTGAATGTTATATTGGTAATTCTCATGAAATCAAAATCTCAATTTCTGTGTGTACTCGACCCTCTGGCAACACAATTCCTGAACATATGTGTAATCACAATGATTGTGTAGTGACAGAATATGCTGATTATGTGATTAAGTGTGCGTGTAATTGCCATTATTGTTATTTTTAGCTGGAAGTTAATTGCTAATGGAGAGGCTGTAATTGGATCAGGCTATTGCAACATTGCAAATCTATTAGCTGCTGATAATTGCTGCAAAGTGAGAACAGAGCGAGTGGGAGGAAGGTGTTTACAGGGCTAAGTATCTGTCCCTGTGGTGGAGAGAGTGGGTGGGAAACATTGTCAAAATTTTACACTTGTAGCTTTAATGTTGGATGTGGGATGACTGTTGGATGACTTGATAATGTGATCACAAGACATGAAAGAAAATACCTGTATTACAAAATATCCTGTTCCTTGATACGTAGGGACAAAATTATGTAAAACTTCATTGGATATTATTTTTTATTTTTTATGTGTGTTTTTGGTGAACCAATTAGATAGAGGATGCCATAACCACTGTCTCTAAGATAGTGCTGTGAGAAGCAGCTGTACACACACTATCTCAGATACTGCTGCAAAACACATCATTGATACTCTGTGTTCAAATATTGCAACAAATATAAAGAGAAAGAGAAAACAATTTCAGTTTGTATTTATTTGTTGTTTTTATGAGAAATAAATTATGTTTACCTGTTTATATAAATAGAGAAAGAGAGAGAGATAGAGAGAGAGAGAGGAAGACAGAGAGAGATGAAGAGAGATAGAGAGGAAGACAGAGAGAGATGGAGAGAGAGAGAGAGAGAGAGAGAGAGAGAGAGAGAGAGAGAGAGAGAGAGAGAGAGAGAGAGAGAGAGAGAGAGAGAGAGAGAGAAAGAGAGGCCTGTACTCTATCATCTGACAGGGGGCTCTTCTCTCTGGTGCTATCATATGAAGGCGTCCCAGTGATCAGTCTGCAACCCCCATGCAGTGCGGTGCATGGTCCAGTCACAGCACTGATAGGATGAGCCCATTAAGAGCTTGTTATCTATCAGCCCTGCGCTGGTGTGATTGAAAGGCTCTGATAGCTGCCCTGCGATCCCTGCAACCTCGGGAAAATCACTCTCTATCGGTCACCGGATCCCTCACTACAGAGAAGAGATGGAGAGAAAGAGAGAGTACCAGAGAGGGAGAGAGAAGAAGAGAGGACCAGAGAGGGAGAGAGAAAGAGAGAGGATCAGAGAGGGAGAGAGAAAGAGAGAGGATCAGAGAGGGAGAGAGAAGAAGAGAGGACCAGAGAGGGAGAGAGAAGAAGAGAGTACCAGAGAGGGAGAGAGAAGAAGAGAGTACCAGAGAGGGAGAGAGAAGAAGAGAGGACCAGAGAGGGAGATAGAAAGAGTGAGGATCAGAGAGGGAGAGAGAAAGAGAGAGGACAAGAGAGCAGAGAGGGAGAGAGAAAGAGAGAGGACAAGAGAGCAGAGAGGGAGAGAGAAAGAGAGAGGACCAGAGAAGGAGAGAGAAGAAGAGAGGACCAGAGAGGGAGAGAGAAAGAGAGAGGATCAGAGAGTGAGAGAGAAAGAGAGAGGATCAGAGAGGGAGAGAGAAAGACAGAGGATCAGAGAGGGATCGAGAAAGAGAGAGGATCAGAGAGGGAGAGAGAAAGACAGAGGATCAGAGAGGGAGAGAGAAAGACAGAGGATCAGAGAGGGAGCGAGAAAGAGAGAGGATCAGAGAGGGAGAGAGAAAGAGATAGACAAAAAGGTATCTGACTGCGGCGAGGGAGACAGATATGGTCTGCCTTCCGAAAGACAGCCCATGAATGATAGGCTCAGACTCCCTATCATAAATACGTTTGCAGTGTCACATTTGTTATCCAGTGAACGATGTCACAGGCTACAGAGACAACAGAGACATTACATCAGTGTCAATGAGAGCTGGTGCCCTGTAGTTTTCTGTCTCTACCTTGTTTCCCCTGAGCTCCAGTCATTTAGGCCAGAGGGCTACAGAGTTGTAGTGCCTCAGGCCAGGGCATAGTGTAGGACAGAGGGCTGAGGTACAAAGGCATGTCCTTGTATGGAGAGGCAATTGCATGCCAAGGGCCAGCACAGTGGCGCTAAGCCTGGGTACCCTCCTATCAAAGTGGACAGAGGAGAGGCCAATCCAGGACACAGTGGAAGGCTTCCAGAGAACAGGCAGGGATCAAGGGAGAGAGTGTGTGTGCGTGTGTGCATGTGTTTGTGTATATGTGAGCGTGCGTTTTGTGAGCGTGTGTACGTTTTGTGTTTGCTTGTGCGTATGCGTGTCTACAATTTCACTCACTGAGTCACGTGTGAGAGAATAACTTATTGACTCACACGTTAGTGATGAAATCACAGAGGACGAGATTGAGTTGGAGTTTGAATCAAATTTAAAGAGTGACTCATGAATAATGTCAATCTGAGACTCCTTGGAGTTTGACTTAAAGAAAACGTTTGAGTTGCATATGGTAGAATTGTCAGGGAGAGTTTCTCTGGTTCTCTATGCTGCTGGTTTGGAAGAGCCCCAGTTTGGGATTTGATAAGACTTTGCCATTGAGGGACTAATGTAGCATGTCTATCTCCAGTATCCAGTCTGAGAGCATCCACACACACACGCTATCCATCCTATGACCAAGACTTCAGATGGCTGACATCCCCTACACAATCAAACACAGACAAATCATGCAGGAATGACAACATCCCAGAGGTCTGTCTGTGTGCACTGACAGAGAATAAGGGTCGATGGGTTTGTGTCAGAGTTCAGGTTGTCTTTATCCAGTACAGCCCGGGGTGGTTTGTTGGAACAGAGTAAGTGGATGAGGATTCGACATGAGGCCACGTTGTGGTTTAACAGTGCAGTCCCAGAGTCACCCCAGTAAGTGGATGAGGATTCGACGTGAGGCCACGTTGTGGTTTGACAGCGCAGTCCCAGAGTCACCCCAGCCAAGGTACCAATTCGACGGAATGCTAGATTTCTATTAATTAAATCATAATTAGGTTTTATATATTTATTTGCCTGAGACATTAGCAGAGAGAGGAGTAAGATTAGGCGGAGATGTGCATGTAAAATGTACGAGCTTCATTAGGCTACCTTGGCAAAGACGGAAACGTTGGGCTGCCTGCGGGGCACACAGATGGCTCTGTATGTTTGACAATTTGCTCCTCTTTCAAGGTCATTAGTTCTGTTTGGTGAACTATCAAAAAGTTTGTTTGAGGTGGGCGAGTTTTAATATATGTCTCGGGACAGCTCCTTTGTGACCATGTTGTGGATGCACACAGATCATTGATCATGGTTGGATATATATGATTTGGGGCATGGGTCGTGTCTATTCCACAGCCCGTGTCAATTTCCACAGCCCTGCTGGAATCTAATTAGCATAATACAATGATGCTCATAAAAATCTGTCAGTTTAAACAACAGATTGCTGTCTTGTTGCAATGGATGCGTCTCAATCCACTGCATCAGCCGATGTGGCACCTCATCTGCGGTGAGAGGTGACAGGGCTAGAGCGGTGTGGGTCAGACCATGAGACACCCTGAAAATCGTTATTCTCACGAAACCATCTGTAGGGTCTGAACGATATGACTTACAAACTATTATTACCCCTCTCTCACATTAAACACAGTGGGAAGGGCAAGGGGCACGCTGTATATACAGATAGATAATAACATATTGCACCTTGTTTTATAATATCTGCCCCATAAAAGATTGAGAGGTGTTTCCTCCACAACATGAATCAGTACACTTTTAGATGAAATGGCTGCAAATGGGTACTTCGGCTGTCCCCATAGATGAACCCTTTTTGGTTTCAGGTAGAACCCTATGTGGAAAGGGTTCTACATATAATCCAAAAGAGATTTACCTGGATCCAAAAAGGTTTCTTCAAAGGGTTCTACTATGGGGACAGCCGAAGACCCTTTTAGGTTCAAGATAGCACCTTTTTTTGGGGTTGACAGTGTCACTGTACTACCTGCTAGAAGTGATCTAAACAGCATCCACCCGACCGTCTCTCTCCCTACCTCATTACTTAACAGTGGTCTGGGAAGCTGAATCAAGGTTTGTAAACCCTCTTTAGACAGGCCTGTTTGGTTTTCTTATGGCAGGAAATGAGTTTTGACATAATGGATTTTCGCCCAGCCAGTGGTACATAAACTCTGTGTGGTGCAGCTGGCTTTGTTGGTCTAAAGACTCACTACTTCTCTGTCACTCAAAATGGGTGTAAATAATTAAGATCAGTTCGTCTGCTTCTCTAATATTTCATACAAGCACGTTCATCTCCTACTGAGCACTTGTTTTGATGGATGTCTTTATTTTTTTGTTATTGTGTTTTTTTTTATATCATGAATCCAAAATGGTGTCCTTTAAAGGTTTAATTTTATAACACAGCTAATATAAGGCTATATACTTTATTTGCAGCACGGTATACATTTTCTTACATTAAAATTTAACGTAATTACATTTACATGTTAAATATACTGAACAAAACTAGAAATGCAACATGCACTATTTCAAAGATTTTACTGAGTTAATGTTCATATGATGAAATCAGTCAATTTAGATAAATGAATTAGGCCCTAAACTATGGATTTCAGATGACTGGGAATCCAGATATGTATCTGCTGGTCATAGACACCTTAAAAAAATGGGCCTCAGAATCTCATCACTGTATTTTTGTGCATTCAGATTGCCATTGACAAAAGACAATTGTGTTCGTTGTCCGTAGCTTATGCCTGACCATACCATAACCCCACCCTGTTCACAACGTTGACATCAACAAACCACTTGCCCACACAACGCCATACACATGGTCTGTGGTTGTGAGGCCGGTTGGATGTACTGCCAAATTCTCTAAAAGGACGCTTATGTCAGAGAAATGAACATCCAATTCTCTGGCAACAGCTGTGCAGTCAGCATGCCAATTACATGCTCCTTCAAAACGTGAGACATCTGTGGCATTGTGTTGTGTGACAAAACTGCACATTATAGAGTGGCCTTTGATTGTCCCCAGCACAAGGTGCACCTGTGTAATGATCATGCTGTTTAATCAGCTTCTTGATATGCCACACCTGTCAGGTGGATGGATTATCTTGGCAAAGGAGAAATGCTCACTAACAGGGAGTTAAAAACATTTGAGAGAAATAATATTGTTGTGTGTATGGAAAATATTACGTTGCCTTTACATTTTTGTTCAGTGTAATATAAATTAACTTGAAATCATCCGTGCAAAATTGATAAATCTGATCACATAAAACATCTTCCAAAAAACAACCTTTACAAACTACATAATATCGCGAATAGTCAAAATATTGTGAATAGTAAAATGTGTGTTTTCTTTATCTTTGACTCTGAATCCTTGGACCATTGTTTAAACAATCTACATTACAACAATAATTTCAAATATGGATTTTGACATGAGAGTGACTACATCAACAAATAAGTAAGATAACCAGTATTAAAAACATCTGAATCGCCAAAAATCTAAGCCACGACAGCATATTACATATTAAATGTTTTTTTATAGAAGAGCATGTCATATTTTAGCATGATGACTGCTTTAAAACCAAGAACACAATAGAGTGAGTTAACAAGAGAAAGATAGAGAGAAAAAGAGAGGCTATAGAGCATGATTTTAGTATAGACGTAATGTAAGTGTGATAATTCAATATGAGCATGTCAAATTCTGCCTCTTCTGAGATAGACAATAGTACTTTGTCTTAGAGCCATGTTTCACTTGATAATAACATAGAAAGGGGAAAAAAGTTTAATCAGCTTGAATGTTATTGAAGATATATTGCAGATTGACGGTCTTTGCTAGAAGACTGGGAATAAAAATAATAACTTGTATTATTATCTAACTGCAATTAGCTTAACCCATTTATCTCTCCCCATTTGTAACGCTATTTGGACCATTCCACAGCGCCTGGAAATTTGGCCAGTGAGAATGAAATTGATATAGTTCGGGAGATACCATCAGCCCAAAGGGAATGGGGGGGGGGGGGCTTTTAATTTCACAGTCTGTCCTCATGGTTTAAATCCAACTAGTAGCCTCAGATGATTTGGTATGAATGAATTTCTCTCTTATGAATCACGATGGCTTGAGATCTTCATCATACATACTTCTTGTAAACTGCTTTCACAGTTCACACCGAACATCAGGTCAAAGTACCAGGTCAAAATAAACTGCTTTCACGGTTCACACCGAACGTCAGGTCAAAGCACCAGGTCAAAATATGGCAGAATGCATGCAAAACTATCACAGAGGTTTCAGTCATTTCAATTGTATTCACTTAATATCTTTGACAATAATCATTTAATATGTGTGAAACACTTTTTCAACTTTTCTAAAACGCACAACCAAAGTTAAGATCTTAAAGACTCTAGTAGCAAAGTCTTCACTCCAAAACTCCTTCTTTTATTCTTCAGGAGATTAACAGGAGAAAGAAATTAGAATTTTCTATTTCCAAATAATATTATGA
The DNA here is from genome assembly GCF_021184085.1 of Oncorhynchus gorbuscha. Classification (NCBI taxonomy): domain Eukaryota; kingdom Metazoa; phylum Chordata; class Actinopteri; order Salmoniformes; family Salmonidae; genus Oncorhynchus; species Oncorhynchus gorbuscha. The sequence continues at coordinate 68,901,156 of NC_060176.1, forward strand.
CTAAGACATCTTATTAACATACAGTGAAACCGTCTTTAATGAAGGTATCTGAAGGATCTTAATGTCTGGGGATTATTACATTTTTTCTTAAAAGCATTATTCAACATTGACTAATGAATTTATTGTATTTATTTGTGTTATTTTTGGTATTTTCTTCATGCTAATTGGCTGCTTTCATATTTCTTCTTTTCTTTTTTTTTCAAAATAGGGCATCGCAATTACTTCAAATTTCCCATGCATAATTCAAGCTTTGATTTATTCGCATGCAACGTGCCACAGATTGACAAGGAGACACACTCAATTGATGGTTTCTACTGTAAAACAAGGACATGATCAGACTGATCGGATCCTGCTAAGTGGTCCTCTCAGTCACGTCTTCTTCAGAATTCCACAATATACACTACATCATTTGAATTGTGAAACACATGAAGACCGACACATATAAGACGTCCAGTATGTGTTAGGTGAGACAGCGTGGTTTTGCATCCAACTTTTTAATGAAAGAAAACAACAACGTGTAACCCCTGGTGGGAGGGGTTCAACAACACAAACGGCTGGCTACCTCAACTACCCTAAAGGGAATGAGTTAGCTGACCACTCAAAGGTTATCCTCTCCATGGAAAAGACGGAGTTAAAGCAGGAGTTATCAATGGAGGTTGTCGGGCATCATGGTAATACAGGAGACAAAATTAGGATGGTGCTGGTAACATGTTTGTACCTTTGGGAAGGAAATGAGACATATTTCACATGGCCCAATGTGTTGAATACAGACAGCTGGTCCTCTGTGTCTCCGTTGTTGGAGCACGGCACCTTTAATGCCAGGATAGTGGGTTTGATTCCGAAATCACCCATATGTAGAATGTATGCCCTCAAGAGTGTAAGTCGCTTTGGATAAAAGCGTCTACTAAATGGATTTATTATTACTCTATTACTGTAGATCTGTTAGCTGCTCGTACATCAGTTTCCTGTTCCGGAATCTCCCCTGTACCAGTCAGATATAGCATTGGCCAATTCTTTTTTCAAGGTCAAATGTTAAAGACTACCAACTTCCTGGTTTTAGTCAAAGCAAAAAATAAATAAAACACATGCTATCAGTGAATAGGAACAACTAACACGCCATCGAGAATGAGATGCACCAGACACTAATATCAAATACCCTTTAGACTTTGGCTCTATGATGTTGAATGAATAGAAGTGAACTGATTATGGCTGTGTTCTGCTGAAGCAGTATGCAGTACTTAGTGGGTTGTAATGTGTTGTATGGAAGATTGTGCCTCTAAGGCTCTAACGGCCAGAGTGTGTGAGATAGGCCAGACTGGGCTCCTCTGACAGTGAGAGGGGATAACACAGAGATGAGGAGCAGGCAGAGAGAGAGAGACACAGTGGGACAACGAGACAGAGAGACAGACAGAGACAGACAGAGACAGACAGAGACAGACAGACAGACAGACAGACAGACAGACAGACAGACAGACAGACAGACAGACAGACAGACAGACAGACAGACAGACAGACAGACAGACAGACAGACAGACAGACAGACAGACAGACAGACAGACAGACAGACAGACAGACAGACAGACAGACAGACAGACAGACAGACAGACAGACAGACAGACAGACAGACAGACAGACAGACAGACAGACAGACAGACAGACAGACAGACAGACAGAGAGCAGCACTCAGACACTCAATAGCCAAAAAGCGCTATCTGGAGTCAATAGACTGATGTTACAGTGGTGCTAAAGTCTTGTCCAAGAGAATGAGGGAGGGAGGGAGGTGGGAAGGACAAAGAGGAACAGAGAGATGGAGAGAGGGAGAGACAAAGAGGAAGATAGAGAAAAGAGATAGATCCCCCACTATTTCAGCACCTGTCAAACCCTGAGATAATCATCCATCATACCTTGCTGGTGACTGGAGAGTGTGTGGTCCTTTTTAATGGCTGCAATTGACACAATTCGTCTCCTCTACCACCCACAGTCTCCAAAGTGCTACTGTTGCAGTGGGGTTCTGTTTCATTGCACCAGTGCAGAGAAAGGAGAGACATACAGTATGCATCTCTGTCCTAAAGGAGCCATTTACTAAGGTGACCCTGGTAGAACATTTTAAGAAGTGCAATTATTATTAAGATCACTTAGAAGCTAGTATCATTGAGTTGACAACTGAAGGGGACACTTTTTACCCACCTATATGTTTTTATGTTTGTTGTCATACATTGGAATAAATATCATCCTTAAATATTTTCCCATTATACTTTCTGACCATTAAGATTATTACCAGAGTAGAATACTTGACAATGTGAGTAAACTTCTGACTTTTACAATAGTAACTATTAGGGCTGGTTTCCTAGACTGAGAATAAACCTAGTTCTGGACTAAAAAGCATGCTCAACGGAGAATATCCATTTGAACAAATATAACTTTTACTACTACCAGAGTAGATTATTAGACAATTAGAGTATAAAGTTTAGACAATTAGCAGACTAGACCCCAACACTATCTGTGTAATATGGAGCCCCTCTGTTTCAGGGATTTGATAGGAGACATGACTCTGAGCCTGATAAGAAGCAGAAGCTATGGACAGGTGGGAAAGCCATAGAACAGTGTGAATGAATGGACACAATATCCATCCGTATGTCTGGGTGCCTCGGCAGAGAGCTAGCTACTGGCTTCCACACAAAGACGGGATTGTCCTCTTTATAATGGAACTCAATGCAGGTCCCCGGCACCATCCTGCAAAATACATTGTGTGTGTGTGTGTGTGTGTGTGTGTGTGTGTGTGTGTGTGTGTGTGTGTGTGTGTGTGTGTGTGTGTGTGTGTGTGTGTGTGTGTGTGTGTGTGTGTGTGTGTGTGTGTGTGTGTGTGTGTGTGTGTGTGTGTGTGTGTGTGTGTGTGTGTGTGTGTAGCACTGCACAAGGTCTCAATATAATCATTTTTCTGAAGCGAAACCACAGTAAGGTGAGCTCAGACATTGGAACACGCGTTAATAGCGCATCTGACATGGCTGGAAGTCCCATGGAGCAGTGGGGTGGGTAGGCACGCGAGCGGAAGGGGCCCATCTAATGGAGGACCCCGGTGGGAGGTGGCGCGGGCCCAGGTCCTCTGGCGAGCTTTATTAGAAGGCCAGGGAGATGCCTGGCTGCTGTGGTTTCTGGGTTTCAGATGATTCTAGTTTCAGGTGACATGGATCATGCTCTATTAGCAGACTCTTCCTACCACAGTTTTCTTTGGCAGCCACACAGGTTCTGCAGCTCCAAGCCTAGGACTAGTTTTCCACATGCCGCGACCTCCATCAAACACACACACACACACACACAAACACATGCATGCACACACACACACATACACACACACGCACACAAACACACACACACGCACACAAACACACACACTCAAACCAGATATATTCTCAGATAAATATACACATACAGAGACACTTAGAGACACACACATATTCTGGGAACACACACTCACAAATAAGGATCTATGCACACTTACGAAACATTACACACATCCTACACTCCTGACTCCTGACTAAAACACATTGAGACCCTTATTAGAATCATACATACACAGGTACAGATAGTTGACAAACACCACCCCCTGAGACACACATATAGACATATACCCCTCCTATCCCCCACCCCCCAATATCAACACACACACTCACAAATATTGTTCAGGGCCCAAAGGTTGATGCCTGCCTTGACAGGGCAGCGATGGAGGTATTGGGCACCAGTGGTGTTTGTGAAGTACAGAACTGTGTCCACACATCCTGCAGCCTCTGTGAAGTGGTCGGATGCTGGTCCCTCTCTCTGCCCTCTGCATACAGTCCTGCATTCTGGGTGGCTTGAGGACACAGTTCACATCTCCTCACTCTTTATTTTTCTCCTTCTATTTTTCAAACTTGTTCTCTCTCCCCCTCTCTTTCTCCCGCTGTTGTCATGGTCTGTTACTCCCTCTCTTCCTCTCCATCTCTTTCTCTCTCCCTCTTGTTTTCTCTCTCTTTCTCTCTCTCTCTCTCAATCTCTCTCTTTCTCTCTCCCTCTCTCTCTTTCTCTCTTTCTCTCTCCATCTTTCTCTCTCTCTCTTTCTCTCTCCTTCTCTTTCTCTCTCTCTCTCCCTCTCTCTCTCGCTCTCTCTCGCTCTCTCTGCCTCTCTCTTTCTCTCTCCGTCTCTTTCTCCATGAAAGTAGACAGTGCTGGTGTGACATTGCCTGTCTAAACACTGAAAGGCACTGTGTCATCTCCTGGGGTTTGCAGGGAAATGTACAGTGGAACAACTTGAAATGGTTTTCCCTTCCTTTTGGTACGCAGCTTATGCCTTTGTGAAAATGACAACTCTGTCTTCATGGTTTCTTGGTTTCAATATTATCGCCTAGTACATTTCAGGCTAGGCTAGTAAAGTGGCTTGGCTGTACTATAGTTGGGAATACAGCTAGAGTAGTGAAGTGGCTTGGATATACAGTATAATCTAGAGTAAGGCTAGTGAAGAGGCTTGGCTGTACTATATAGGCCAAGAAGCCTGGCTGATACACCTAATTGAAGTGAAGGGTAGACAAATGGGTTGACTGGAAACTCTTTGTTTTTTTTAAAGTGACTGGGGTAGAACAGAAGGTGTCTACTTACACATGTCACATCCTGTGTTTATATTCTTACAGAGCGTGTCAGGGGCAATGAATAAGGCACTTGTGACAATTCATGCCCATTCACTGAATGGCAGTGAATGAGATGTTTGGTCAATACACCAACTCCTTAGCAACCATTTCTGAAGTTAAATGGAAGTGAATTTTTATGCTCTGGCCGGCACCCAATACACACACAGTTGGGTACGGCTTCATTGCAGCGTGTATAAAAATAATTTATTCTGGTTAGACCATTTTGCCAAATCTTTTAATCACCATAAAGGCCTTTAAATGTGAGTTACTGTTTTTATTTGTTTGGATCAGTTTTCAAATTCTTACCATTCCTATATGGTGCATATTGCATCGATTTATCACGCGGCGGGGGAGAGACATAGTACTCACCTTGGTTTTCGGGGTAAAGAGAGATCATTTTGATACTTTACGACACACTGCTCAGGCATCTATGAATCATTGCACTGATAGCCCATGTATTTATGTTTGCCGTCTATTTGCTGTGTAACCCGCGTGGAATGGAGATTTTCAACAGAGGATATTTTCATCCGTGCTGATCTGATTTTAATGAAAGCTTCTGTCACTCGCAAAGCTAACCGGTGTAATTTGTTGTATATACTGTGGCTGGAGTGAAAATGGCAGCTGAACAGGCTCATAATGTTTGGAGGAGGCCAAGCATTGAGAAGAAACCTACTGTGCACACCTTGGCTTTCGCTGAACAAGTTTTGTTCTTTTTTTAAAACTCTGATTTAATGTGCAAACTAATGTTGTGAGTTAGTGTACCGTATGAACTCTATTAGTCAATATTAATAGATACCATACTGTCAATGTCAAACTACCCTCTTATAGATCAGATGATAAACATTATGCAACCGAATAATTAGAAAACCTAGCTAATATTAGATGACATTTGACAGCATAACATTCATACTGAGGTAATCCAATCCAAATAGGATGTGCTACCTGGCGTGAGAGAGGCCTACTGTAAGTTAATGCACCACTCCGGGTTGACCAATGGGAATATTTGGCCTGTGTAAAGAACCTCTAAGAGCCAGCTCACGACGCCATGTTTGCGGAGAGGGATAATTTGACAGTCAGATAAACCAGCAAGCAGATGGATAAACAGACCGTTGGGCTGCGACAGAGATCTCACTGTCAGTCTCAGTGTAAGTTCTGTTCCTCTTTCACTCCTAACAGCCAATGGGGCAATATTTGAGTAGACAGTCTCAAGGCTTCCAAATATTGAACAACATGATGGTTTTTCATTAGCTTTTTTCTTTATTTTGTACTATGTTTTTGGGGTGATGCCCACAAATCCCAAACAAACAAGCAGGCGAATATTTGGCCTGACTCATCAGAGAGCAAAGACACACATGCGAGCGCACACACACACACACACACACACACACACACACACACACACACACACACACACACACACACACACACACACACACACACACACACACACACACACACACACACACACACACACACACACACACACACACACACACACACACACACACACACACACACACACACACACACACACACACACACACAAACAGAGGCAGGCGAGTGGGTGAGAAATGATGAGAGAGACTGACATTATGGCTCTCTCTGACCTCTCAGACAATCCAGTTGAGCCTCTCTTCCCTCACCTTGCTGCTGTTGCTGCCACTGCAATAGAGTGGATGAGTAGCCAGGGCTGGGGGTACGTGTCCTTATAGACAGGCTGAACCAAAACTTTTTCACTCTCTCTCTATCTGATGAAGCTGCTACAGATAGAGCTTGCCATTAGTAAATCTATTTTGATCAAATCCTCTATCTTTATTGAATGCTGTCCTCTACATAACATAATGTTCGCACAATTGAAAATACATTTTATCAATACAATTAAAGTCTAGTTTGTTCTCAATCATTAAATATGAGCCCACCCTTCTTTGATGCCATATCAGCCTTCTAAAAGCGTCTGCTTGATGTAGGAGTGGCAGAGTGACAGTTCTGTGGCGTCTCTGTGTTGGTGCTGGTGTGTGAGAGTGTGTGTGCTCAGCGTTAGGTGGCCCCTGTACACAGTCACGTTGTCACACCTCTCCCGGGACCCTGCTCTGTTTCCCGCGGCTTTCCTGGATCCTGGAATGTATCTCTGTGGTGCTGCAGGGCTGTGGGCGTCTGGCACAGATAGCACTCTGATAGCACGGTGACGGACAGGCAGGCAACTTCCCCCTGCTCCCTGCCTGCTGCCCCTCTGCTCCCACAGCGATGGCAACCTGCTTTGCCTGCTCCTGGTGTCAGAGTGTGCATGTCTGTCTGTCTGTCTGTCTGTCTGTCTGTCTGTCTGTCTGTCTGTCTGTCTGTCTGTCTGTCTGTCTGTCTGTCTGTCTGTCTGTCTGTCTGTCTGTCTGTCTGTCTGTCTGTCTGTCTGTCTGTCTGTCTGTCTGTCTGTCTGTCTGTCTGTCTGTCTGTCTGTCTGTCTGTCTGTCTGTCTGTCTGTCTGTCTGTCTGTCTGTCTGTCTGTCTGTCTGTGTTTGACTTAGCTCATATTTTGAACGGACATAATCTATTGATGATATTATCTGTTGCTATATGTAATGGCAATGATGCATGAAATCAGTGCCACTTATTTTCATGTAACTCACTGAAATGAATACATTGAAAGGATATGAAAACAACCATTAGCCGAGTGAGAAAGATGGTGAATATCACAAAGAATACGTTATTACGATGAGTAGTGATCTCAGTACTTTGATTCAGGACTTTTCTCTCCCTCGAAATTACTTATCAAATACAAGTGCTGGCATATAACTTTTGTTCCTAAGTTTCTCTGTGTCTGTTTGCTTTTTCACAAATGTCATTGGCATTCCTTCATTCTTCTCTGGAGGTGGCCTGTAGGGGAAAGGCTAATATCTTGTGTGTCAATTCACAGCATGAAAACTTTTAGATCTATATAAGGTTACTCATTGTGGAACGTATTTTCTAAGAGAAAAGAGAAATGCATAATTTATGAACATATTCCCAGTCCATGGTTAATTGTTTATTTTTTCACAGTGTCTTTGATGTAACCAGCCAGACACTTACAGTAGTCTGTGAAGAGCTGAATATTTTCCATTACTCTTTTAATATATATAATTATTGTGTGTCATTGCTAAGTTTGTGTTAGTTTGATGTTTCCCAACCAGCTAAATAAAGTAAGAGTAAAAGGAAAATGGCACTTGCATTGCTTTTACACAATCTGTAATAACGCTCATGAATAAGTTAATGATCAGATCAGCCCCTGGTAGTTAGTCCCTTCATTCTCCTAGCACCACAATTGATGTGCCTTTTACCATATCCTTCACCAATACATGCCAGTTTACAGTCCTCATGGGGCTTGTAAAATAAGATTGAGATATTCTTCAACATGTCAGTGAGGAAAACAACATGGAGTGTCCACAGACGCCTCAGTGTCCTTCACGGAGATTTCTGTAATGAACTGCGCTGGGTAAATTCCTGGGTTAACGTTATGGGCCCATATCTGCCTGCTCAGCACTCTCAGCCATTAGGCAGGGTTTGGGTGGGAGCAAACGCCCAGGCCGCAGAAGAAATTAAAACAGTCATGAAAGCACTTTAAACAACAACAAAGAAAATGGCTCCCTGTAATTAGATTTCTTTTTAAACAGTTCAAAACAAAGAGGATTTGTGCGTTCACCCTGCCAGGCTAAAGTCTTCCAATGATGCCTCAGAGTGGGCCTAGGGTAGGATGGGGTAGCCTTAGTGGTGCGCTCATGGTGACCATTTTGAGTTTGTTAATGTTGTGAATAAGAGGTATTGTCGCCAGAGAGCTGGCAGAAAGAGATGTTCTATATTGCCTAGTAGGTCTGTTTATGTACACTCCCACGTTGGATATAAGATGAGTGCTTTTACTGTGTCTTCTATATATGGTCTGAATAGATCAACAAATATGAATTCATGACCAGGGGAAGGAATGAAAAGACATTGTTTACTTTCTAGGTTTTCATACCTTTTGAGTGTCCTAAAGTTGAGCTGTGTCCATGTTCCACTAAATTTATTCCATAAAAACCTCTGAAGTTGTGATTCCCAGTAGGAAAGAAAATCATTTGCACCAGTTCATTCTGGCACAATTCTTCCCGAAAATGATTTCAGATTTGCTAAAACATCAGTTACAAAATGATGGTTTAAAGGTGTAATTCTAAGCTAAGCGGTCTTGTTCTCTATCCTTGAAATCATATACATTGTGTTACATTGATAAATCATATACATTGTGTTACATTGATAAATCATATATATTGTGTTAGATTGATAAATCATATATATTGTGTTACATATATAAATCATATATATTGTGTTACATTGATAAATCATATATATTGTGTTACATTGATAAATCATATACATTTTGATAAATCATATACATTGTGTTACATTGATAAATCATATACATTGTGTTACATTGATAAATCATATATATTGTGTTACATTGATAAATCATATATATTGTGTTACATTGGGAAATCATATACATTGTGTTACATTGATAAATCATATATATTGTGTTACATTGGGAAATCATATACATTGTGTTACATTGGGAAATCATATATATTGTGTTACATTGATAAATTATATAAATTTTGATAAATCATATACATTGTGTTACATTGGGAAATTATATACATTGTGTTACATTGGGAAATCATATACATTGTGTTACATTGGGAAATTATATACATTGTGTTACATTGGGAAATCATATACATTGTGTTACATTGGGAAATTATATACATTGTGTTACATTGGGAAATCATATACATTGTGTTACATTGATAAATCATATACATTTTGATAAATCATATACATTTTGATAAATCATATATATTGTGTTACATTGATAAATCATATACATTGTGTTACATATATAAATCATATACATTGTGTTACATATATAAATCATATATATTGTGTTACATTGATAAATCATATATATTGTGTTACATTGATAAATCATATACATTGTGTTACATTGATAAATCATATATATTGTGTTACATTGATAAATCATATACATTGTGTTACATTGATAAATTATATATATTGTGTTACATTGGGAAATCATATACATTGTGTTACATTGGGAAATCATATACATTGTGTTACATTGATAAATCATATATATTGTGTTACATTGATAAATCATATACATTGTGTTACATTGATAAATCATATACATTGTGTTACATATATAAATCATATACATTGTGTTACATTGATAAATCATATATATTGTGTTACATATATAAATCATATACATTGTGTTACATTGATAAATCATATATATTGTGTTACATTGATAAATCATATATATTGTGTTACATTGATAAATCATATACATTGTGTTACATATATAAATCATATACATTGTGTTACATTGATAAATCATATATATTGTGTTACATATATAAATCATATACATTGTGTTACATTGATAAATCATATATATTGTGTTACAATATATATGTAACACAATATATATTGTTAAAACATCATTGGGAAATCATATACATTGTGTTACATTGATAAATCATATACATTTTGTTAAATCATACACATTGTGTTACATTGATAAATCATATACATTGTGTTACATTGATAAATCATATATATTGTGTTACATTGGGAAATCATATACATTGTGTTACATTGATAAATCATATATATTGTGTTACATTGGGAAATCATATACATTGTGTTACATTGGGAAATCATATACATTGTGTTACATTGATAAATCATATACATTGTGTTACATTGATAAATCATATATATTGTGTTACATTGATAAATCATATATATTGTGTTACATTGATAAATCATATATATTGTGTTACATTGATAAATCATATATATTGTGTTACATTGATAAATCATATATATTGTGTTACATTGGGAAATCATATACATTGTGTTACATTGGGAAATCATATTTATTGTGTTACATTGATAAATCATATATATTGTGTTACATTGGGAAATCATATATATTGTGTTACATTGATAAATCATATATATTGTGTTACATTGGGAAATCATATACATTGTGTTACATTGGGAAATCATATATATTGTGTTACATTGATAAATCATATATATTGTGTTACATTGATAAATCATATATATTGTGTTACATTGATAAATCATATATATTGTGTTACATTGATAAATCATATATATTGTGTTACATTGATAAATCATATATATTGTGTTACATTGATAAATCATATATATTGTGTTACATTGGGAAATCATATACATTGTGTTACATTGGGAAATCATATATATTGTGTTACATTGATAAATCATATATATTGTGTTACATTGGGAAATCATATATATTGTGTTACATTGATAAATCATATATATTGTGTTACATTGATAAATCATATATATTGTGTTACATTGATAAATCATATATATTGTGTTACATTGATAAATCATATATATTGTGTTACATTGATAAATCATATATATTGTGTTACATTGGGAAATCATATACATTGTGTTACATTGGGAAATCATATACATTGTGTTACATTGATAAATCATATACATTTTGATAAATCATATATATTGTGTTACATTGATAAATCATATACATTTAGTTACATATATAAATCATATATATTGTGTTACATTGATAAATCATATACATTGTGTTACATTGATAAATCATATACATTGTGTTACATATATAAATCATATATATTGTGTTACATTGATAAATCATATATATTGTGTTACATTGATAAATCATATATATTGTTTTACATTGGGAAATCATATACATTGTGTTACATTGATAAATCATATACATTGTGTTACATTGATAAATCATATACATTGTGTTACATATATAAATCATATATATTGTGTTACATTGATAAATCATATATATTGTGTTACATTGATAAATCATATATATTGTTTTACATTGGGAAATCATATACATTGTGTTACATTGATAAATCATATACATTGTGTTACATATATAAATCATATATATTGTGTTACATTGATAAATCATATATATTGTGTTACATTGATAAATCATATATATTGTTTTACATTGGGAAATCATATACATTGTGTTACATTGATAAATCATATACATTGTGTTACATATATAAATCATATATATTGTGTTACATTGATAAATCATATATATTGTGTTACATTGATAAATCATATACATTGTGTTACATATATAAATCATATATATTGTGTTACATTGATAAATCATATATATTGTGTTACATATATAAATCATATATATTGTGTTACATTGATAAATCATATATATTGTGTTACATTGATAAATCATATATATTGTGTTACATTGATAAATCATATATATTGTGTTACATTGATAAATCATATACATTGTGTTACATTGATAAATCATATATATTGTGTTACATTGATAAATCATATATATTGTGTTACATTGGGAAATCATATACATTGTGTTACATTGGGAAATCATATATATTGTGTTACATTGATAAATTATATAAATTTTGATAAATCATATACATTGTGTTACATTGGGAAATTATATACATTGTGTTACATTGGGAAATCATATACATTGTGTTACATTGGGAAATTATATACATTGTGTTACATTGATAAATTATATAAATTTTGATAAATCATATACATTGTGTTACATTGGGAAATTATATACATTGTGTTACATTGGGAAATCATATACATTGTGTTACATTGGGAAATTATATACATTGTGTTACATTGGGAAATCATATACATTGTGTTACATTGGGAAATTATATACATTGTGTTACATTGGGAAATCATATACATTGTGTTACATTGATAAATCATATACATTTTGATAAATCATATACATTGTGTTACATTGATAAATCATATACATTGTGTTACATATATAAATCATATATATTGTGTTACATTGATAAATCATATATATTGTGTTACATTGATAAATCATATATATTGTGTTACATTGGGAAATCATATACATTGTGTTACATATATAAATCATATATATTGTGTTACATTGATAAATCATATATATTGTGTTACATTGATAAATCATATATATTGTGTTACATTGATAAATCATATATATTGTGTTACATTGGGAAATCATATACATTGTGTTACATATATAAATCATATATATTGTGTTACATTGATAAATCATATATATTGTGTTACATTGATAAATCATATATATTGTGTTACATTGATAAATCATATACATTGTGTTACATTGATAAATCATATATATTGTGTTACATTGATAAATCATATATATTGTGTTACATTGATAAATCATATATATTGTGTTACATTGATAAATCATATACATTGTGTTACATTGATAAATCATATACATTGTGTTACATATATAAATCATATACATTGTGTTACATTGATAAATCATATATATTGTGTTACAATATATATTTAACACAATATATATTGTTAAAACATCATTGGGAAATCATATACATTGTGTTACATTGATAAATCATATACATTTTGTTAAATCATACACATTGTGTTACATTGATAAATCATATACATTGTGTTACATTGATAAATCATATATATTGTGTTACATTGGGAAATCATATACATTGTGTTACATTGATAAATCATATATATTGTGTTACATTGGGAAATCATATACATTGTGTTACATTGGGAAATCATATACATTGTGTTACATTGATAAATCATATACATTGTGTTACATTGATAAATCATATATATTGTGTTACATTGATAAATCATATATATTGTGTTACATTGATAAATCATATATATTGTGTTACATTGATAAATCATATATATTGTGTTACATTGATAAATCATATATATTGTGTTACATTGGGAAATCATATACATTGTGTTACATTGGGAAATCATATTTATTGTGTTACATTGATAAATCATATATATTGTGTTACATTGGGAAATCATATATATTGTGTTACATTGATAAATCATATATATTGTGTTACATTGGGAAATCATATACATTGTGTTACATTGGGAAATCATATATATTGTGTTACATTGATAAATCATATATATTGTGTTACATTGATAAATCATATATATTGTGTTACATTGATAAATCATATATATTGTGTTACATTGATAAATCATATATATTGTGTTACATTGATAAATCATATATATTGTGTTACATTGGGAAATCATATACATTGTGTTACATTGGGAAATCATATATATTGTGTTACATTGATAAATCATATATATTGTGTTACATTGGGAAATCATATATATTGTGTTACATTGATAAATCATATATATTGTGTTACATTGATAAATCATATATATTGTGTTACATTGATAAATCATATATATTGTGTTACATTGATAAATCATATATATTGTGTTACATTGATAAATCATATATATTGTGTTACATTGGGAAATCATATACATTGTGTTACATTGGGAAATCATATACATTGTGTTACATTGATAAATCATATACATTTTGATAAATCATATATATTGTGTTACATTGATAAATCATATACATTTAGTTACATATATAAATCATATATATTGTGTTACATTGATAAATCATATACATTGTGTTACATTGATAAATCATATACATTGTGTTACATATATAAATCATATATATTGTGTTACATTGATAAATCATATATATTGTGTTACATTGATAAATCATATATATTGTTTTACATTGGGAAATCATATACATTGTGTTACATTGATAAATCATATACATTGTGTTACATTGATAAATCATATACATTGTGTTACATATATAAATCATATATATTGTGTTACATTGATAAATCATATATATTGTGTTACATTGATAAATCATATATATTGTTTTACATTGGGAAATCATATACATTGTGTTACATTGATAAATCATATACATTGTGTTACATTGATAAATCATATATATTGTGTTACATTGATAAATCATATACATTGTGTTACATTGGGAAATCATATACATTGTGTTACATTGGGAAATCATATACATTGTGTTACATTGATAAATCATATACATTTTGATAAATCATATATATTGTGTTACATTGATAAATCATATACATTTAGTTACATATATAAATCATATATATTGTGTTACATTGATAAATCATATACATTGTGTTACATTGATAAATCATATACATTGTGTTACATATATAAATCATATATATTGTGTTACATTGATAAATCATATATATTGTGTTACATTGATAAATCATATATATTGTTTTACATTGGGAAATCATATACATTGTGTTACATTGATAAATCATATACATTGTGTTACATTGATAAATCATATATATTGTGTTACATTGATAAATCATATATATTGTGTTACATTGATAAATCATATATATTGTGTTACATTGATAAATCATATATATTGTGTTACATTGGGAAATCATATACATTGTGTTACATTGGGAAATCATATACATTGTGTTACATTGATAAATCATATACATTTTGATAAATCATATATATTGTGTTACATTGATAAATCATATACATTTAGTTACATATATAAATCATATATATTGTGTTACATTGATAAATCATATACATTGTGTTACATTGATAAATCATATACATTGTGTTACATATATAAATCATATATATTGTGTTACATTGATAAATCATATATATTGTGTTACATTGATAAATCATATATATTGTTTTACATTGGGAAATCATATACATTGTGTTACATTGATAAATCATATACATTGTGTTACATTGATAAATCATATACATTGTGTTACATATATAAATCATATATATTGTGTTACATTGATAAATCATATATATTGTGTTACATTGATAAATCATATATATTGTTTTACATTGGGAAATCATATACATTGTGTTACATTGATAAATCATATACATTGTGTTACATTGATAAATCATATATATTGTGTTACATTGATAAATCATATACATTGTGTTACATTGATAAATCATATATATTGTGTTACATATATAAATCATATACATTGTGTTACATTGATAAATCATATATATTGTGTTACATTGATAAATCATATATATTGTTTTACATTGGGAAATCATATACATTGTGTTACATTGATAAATCATATACATTTTGATAAATCATATACATTTTGTTACATTGATAAATCATATATATTGTTTTACATTGGGAAATCATATACATTGTGTTACATTGATAAATCATATACATTTTGATAAATCATATACATTGTGTTACATTGATAAATCATATACATTGTGTTACATATATAAATCATATATATTGTTTTACATTGGGAAATCATATACATTGTGTTACATTGATAAATCATATACATTTTGATAAATCATATACATTGTGTTACATTGATAAATCATATACATTGTGTTACATTGATAAATCATATACATTGTGTTTTTTTTTACCTTTATTTAACCAGGCAAGTCAGTTAAGAACAAATTCTTATTTTCAATGACGGCCTGGGAACAGTGGGTTAACTGCCTGTTCAGGGGCAGAACGACAGATTTGTACCTTGTCAGCTCGGGGGTTTGAACTCGCAACCTTCCGGTTACTAGTCCAACGCTCTAACCACTAGGCTACGCTGCCGCCCCATAATATTATAATATATATTGATAAATCATATACATTGTGTTACATTGATAAATCATATATATTGTGTTACATTGATAAATCATATACATTGTGTTACATTGGGAAATCATATACATTGTGTTACATTGATAAATCGGGACTCGGGAGAGACGAAGGTTGAAAGTCATGCATCCTCCGATACACAACCCAACCAAGCTGTACTGCTTCTTAACACAGCGCGCATCCAACCCAGAAGCCAGCCGCACCAATTGTGTCGGAGGAAACACCGTGCACCTGGCAACCTTGGTTAGCGTACACTGCGCCCAGCCCGCCACAGGAGTCGCTGGTGCGCGATGAGACAAGGACATCGCTACCGGCCAAGCCCTCCCTAAGCCGGACAACGCTAGGCCAATTGTGCGTCGCCCCACGGACCTCCCATCGCGGCCAGTTACGACAGAGCCTAGGCGCAGACCCAGAGTCTCTGATGGCACAGCTGGCGCTGCAGTACAGCGCCCTTAACCACTGCGCCACCAAATTTACCATGCCTGCTTCTTTTGGGCTGATATTTGTTGTGTATCTGAAAGGGTGGTCAAAACAAGGATAAACAAATCCCAACTAAAGACCTAAGGGCCGTCCTACGAAGCAAGTTTGAAAAGACCTAAGGGCCACCCTACGAAGCAGGTTTGAAAAGACCTAAGGGCCATCTTACAAAGCAGGTTTGAAAAGACCTAAGGGCCATCCTACGAAGCAGGTTTGAAAAGACCTAAGGGCCATCCTGCGAAGCAGGTTTGAAAAGACCTAAGGGCCATCCTACGAAGCAGGTTTGAAAAGACCTAAGGGCCATCCTACAAAGCAGGTTTGAAAAGACCTAAGGGCCACCCTGTGAAGCAGATTTGAAAAGATCTAAGGGCCATCCTACGAAGCAGGTTTGAAAAGACCTAAGGGCCATCCTACGAAGCAGGTTTGAAAAGACCTAAGGGCCATCCTACGAAACAAGTTTGAAAAGACCTAAGGGCCATCCTACGAAGCAGGTTTGAAAAGACCTAAGGGCCATCCTACGAAGCAGGTTTGAAAAGACCTAAGGGCCATCCTACGAAGCAGGTTTGAAAAGACCTAAGGGCCATCCTGCGAAGCAGGTTTGAAAAGACCCAAGGGCCATCCTGCGAAGCAGGTTTGAAAAGACCTAATGGCCATCCTGCGAAGCAGGTTTGAAAAGACCTAAGGGCCATCCTACGAAGCAGGTTTGAAAAGACCTAAGGGCCATCCTACAAAGCAGGTTTGAAAAGACCTAAGGGCCATCCTGTGAAGCAGGTTTGAAAAGACCTAAGGGCCATCCTGTGAAGCAGGTTTGAAAAGACCTAAGGGCCATCCTGTGAAGCAGGTTTGAAAATACCTAAGGGCCATCCTGCGAAGCAGGTTTGAAAGGACCTAAGGGCCATCCTACGAAGCAGGTTTGAAAAGACCTAAGGGCCATCCTGTGAAGCAGGTTTGAAAAGACCTAATGGCCATCCTACGAAGCAGGTTTGAAAAGACCTAAGGGCCATCCTACAAAGCAGGTTTGAAAAGACCTAAGGGCCATCCTGTGAAGCAGGTTTGAAAAGACCTAAGGGCCATCCTGTGAAGCAGGTTTGAAAGGACCTAAGGGCCATCCTACGAAGCAGGTTTGAGGAGTTAGCAAGGTAACTCTGGTGAACTCTGAGTTCAACTCGGTATAACCGGGCATACAAAAGAGGCTCACCTTTTAGCCAGGTACATTTTTATCACAGGGGGTTGGTGGCAACTTAATTGGGGAGGACGGGCTCATGGTAATGGCTGGAGTGGAATCAGTGTAATGGTATCAAATACATCAAACACATGGTTTCCATGCATTTGATGCCATTCCATTCATTCCATTCCAGCCATTATTGTGAGCCGTCTTTCCCTCAGCAGCCTCCAAAGGTCCTCCAAAGATCCTCCAAAGATCCTCCAAAGATCCTGCTCTGGGTGCAGGCTAACTCACGGCTGACTCTACTTATTCTGAATGAAATGACTGAGACGCGAAATCAGATACCTTCCCTTTTGTAAAGATTGATTCATCATCCCCTTCATTTGAGGAAGATTACTAATTAAATATCGTATTGATCAATTTTTTTTTCTGTGTTAAAAATAGTTATGTTAAAATATATAATATTTTACATCATATATATCAATACACATTTAGTAATAACAGAATGCATTTTAAACTTCACACAATATAACGCTTTTGTATGACATAATAACAAATAAATATATAGGAGTGGGAAAAAAGGTGCTTCTGCATTGATACGCACACCAAAGTACACCTAAGACGGCATTAATGTATAAAGATGACACTTCCAAAAGCCTATTTCAACCCAGAAGACACTTCCAAAAGCGCATCCAACCCAGAAGCCAGCCGCACCAATTGTGTCGGAGGAAACACCGTGCACCTGGCAACCTTGGTTAGCGTACACTGCGCCCAGCCCGCCACAGGAGTCGCTGGTGCGCGATGAGACAAGGACATCGCTACCGGCCAAGCCCTCCCTAAGCCGGACAACGCTAGGCCAATTGTGCGTCGCCCCACGGACCTCCCATCGCGGCCAGTTACGACAGAGCCTAGGCGCAGACCCAGAGTCTCTGATGGCACAGCTGGCGCTGCAGTACAGCGCCCTTAACCACTGCGCCACCAAATTTACCATGCCTGCTTCTTTTGGGCTGATATTTGTTGTGTATCTGAAAGGGTGGTCAAAACAAGGATAAACAAATCCCAACTAAAGACCTAAGGGCCGTCCTACGAAGCAAGTTTGAAAAGACCTAAGGGCCACCCTACGAAGCAGGTTTGAAAAGACCTAAGGGCCATCTTACAAAGCAGGTTTGAAAAGACCTAAGGGCCATCCTACGAAGCAGGTTTGAAAAGACCTAAGGGCCATCCTGCGAAGCAGGTTTGAAAAGACCTAAGGGCCATCCTACGAAGCAGGTTTGAAAAGACCTAAGGGCCATCCTACAAAGCAGGTTTGAAAAGACCTAAGGGCCACCCTGTGAAGCAGATTTGAAAAGATCTAAGGGCCATCCTACGAAGCAGGTTTGAAAAGACCTAAGGGCCATCCTACGAAGCAGGTTTGAAAAGACCTAAGGGCCATCCTACGAAACAAGTTTGAAAAGACCTAAGGGCCATCCTACGAAGCAGGTTTGAAAAGACCTAAGGGCCATCCTACGAAGCAGGTTTGAAAAGACCTAAGGGCCATCCTACGAAGCAGGTTTGAAAAGACCTAAGGGCCATCCTGCGAAGCAGGTTTGAAAAGACCCAAGGGCCATCCTGCGAAGCAGGTTTGAAAAGACCTAATGGCCATCCTGCGAAGCAGGTTTGAAAAGACCTAAGGGCCATCCTACGAAGCAGGTTTGAAAAGACCTAAGGGCCATCCTACAAAGCAGGTTTGAAAAGACCTAAGGGCCATCCTGTGAAGCAGGTTTGAAAAGACCTAAGGGCCATCCTGTGAAGCAGGTTTGAAAAGACCTAAGGGCCATCCTGTGAAGCAGGTTTGAAAATACCTAAGGGCCATCCTGCGAAGCAGGTTTGAAAGGACCTAAGGGCCATCCTACGAAGCAGGTTTGAAAAGACCTAAGGGCCATCCTGTGAAGCAGGTTTGAAAAGACCTAATGGCCATCCTACGAAGCAGGTTTGAAAAGACCTAAGGGCCATCCTACAAAGCAGGTTTGAAAAGACCTAAGGGCCATCCTGTGAAGCAGGTTTGAAAAGACCTAAGGGCCATCCTGTGAAGCAGGTTTGAAAGGACCTAAGGGCCATCCTACGAAGCAGGTTTGAGGAGTTAGCAAGGTAACTCTGGTGAACTCTGAGTTCAACTCGGTATAACCGGGCATACAAAAGAGGCTCACCTTTTAGCCAGGTACATTTTTATCACAGGGGGTTGGTGGCAACTTAATTGGGGAGGACGGGCTCATGGTAATGGCTGGAGTGGAATCAGTGTAATGGTATCAAATACATCAAACACATGGTTTCCATGCATTTGATGCCATTCCATTCATTCCATTCCAGCCATTATTGTGAGCCGTCTTTCCCTCAGCAGCCTCCAAAGGTCCTCCAAAGATCCTCCAAAGATCCTCCAAAGATCCTGCTCTGGGTGCAGGCTAACTCACGGCTGACTCTACTTATTCTGAATGAAATGACTGAGACGCGAAATCAGATACCTTCCCTTTTGTAAAGATTGATTCATCATCCCCTTCATTTGAGGAAGATTACTAATTAAATATCGTATTGATCAATTTTTTTTTCTGTGTTAAAAATAGTTATGTTAAAATATATAATATTTTACATCATATATATCAATACACATTTAGTAATAACAGAATGCATTTTAAACTTCACACAATATAACGCTTTTGTATGACATAATAACAAATAAATATATAGGAGTGGGAAAAAAGGTGCTTCTGCATTGATACGCACACCAAAGTACACCTAAGACGGCATTAATGTATAAAGATGACACTTCCAAAAGCCTATTTCACACCATAGCCTGAATTTGCAAGAACTTTTCTTTTATTTAGATTTTGGCACAAATGAAAATGTGGCACTGACTCCCACATGGATTGATGTTTCAGCATTGTGTATAAAACTGATACGTATTAAAGGTAATATACCTGCAAGAAAAGGGTGAATAAGGGGCTGTTTGAAAGAGGGACAAATAAACATTGCCTTATATTTTTTACAGGCAATGTATTGTCTGAAACTGAAAATGAATATACTTTCTGAAATAGGTATTAGCATTATAAATTGCTAGGTTAAATTGGCTTCCTGCTTTTAGTCGTCTTACCGTGAAAGACTTGACCACATTCCAGCGAGAACACAGTCAAAGCAGGAAGCAAATAGATTAAACTAAATGGATATAAGATCAATTGTGGAGGACAAGATTTATACAGAGAGCTTAAGATTTTACATTCCAACTTAATATTTGCCAATTGAGAAAATTATGTTTTGGAACAAATTGTGCTAGAATTAGCTTGTGTAAAGGCTGCTGAGGTTTTATGGACAGGCCTATATAGAATACATGCAGTGGGACATGGACACATTTCACTTTTATAGTGAAACTGACAGGTTTTAGCTACATGCAGATTTGGAACACTCACCATTCCACGATGTACAGTAAGGCATTGTTTGCAGAATAGATGGATGCAGTTCAATGTATGATTAATATAATTCACCAATACATATATTGGTAGTCCAAAACATATTGCTATCAGGTTGTAAATCACAGCTGGCCTGGTACATTGTTTGCTGCCTCCATTCGGGATGTACTATTTCAGTTTCAATTATTCAATATTTTGGACAAAAATGGACGAATGTGACTAAGGCTGGGAATGTCAATACAATCAAACGAGCATTGGCAATGATCAAAATTCAAATCAAATCAAATGTTATTGGTCACATACACATTTTTAGCAGATGTTATTGCGAGTGTAGCGCAATGCTTTTGCTCCTATCTCCAACAGTGCATCAGTATCTAACAAGGCACAACAATACACACAAATCTAAAAGTAAAAGTATGGAATTAAGAAATATATAAATATTCTTTTGAGTAATGTTGGAGTGGCATTGACTAAAATACAGTAAAGTAGAATATAGTATATACATATGAGATGAGTAAAACAGTATGTAAACATTATTTAAACATTATTATGGGAACTAGTGTTCCATTATTAAAGTGGCCAGTGA
This sequence comes from Oncorhynchus gorbuscha, assembly GCF_021184085.1. Taxonomy (NCBI): domain Eukaryota; kingdom Metazoa; phylum Chordata; class Actinopteri; order Salmoniformes; family Salmonidae; genus Oncorhynchus; species Oncorhynchus gorbuscha. Next base: position 68,923,228 of record NC_060176.1, read on the forward strand.
TTCCATGTCTATGTAAATAGGACAGCAGCCTCTAGGGTGCAGGGTTGGGTAACCAGGTGGAAGCCGGCTAATGATGGCTAGTTAATAGTCTGATGGCCTTGAGATAGAAGCTGTTTTTCAGTCTCTCGGTCCCAGCTTTGACGCACCTGTACTGACCTTGCCTTCTGGATGATAGCAGGGTAGACATGCCGTAGCTCAGGTGGTGGTTAATGTCTTTGCTGATCTTTATGGCCTTCCTGTGACACCGGGTGCTGTGGGTCGCAAGTAGTTTGCCCCCGGTGATGAGTTGGGCAGACCACACCACCCTCTGGAGATCCCTGCAGTTGCGGGTTGTGCAATCGCCATACCAGGCAGTGAAACAGCCCGACCGGATGCTCTCAATTGTGCATCTGTAAAAGTTTGTGAGGGTTTTAGGGGCCAAGCCAAATTTCTTCAGCCTCCTGAGGTTGAAGAGGCGCTGTTGCACCTTCCTCATCCCACTGTCTGTGTGGGTGGACCAGTCCAGACCATCAGTGATGTGTAAGCTGAGGAACTTGAAGTTTTCCAACTGCTTCCTGTGCTTGGCCCTCCTATGTTGAACATAATAAGCGGCTCTCTATCCACCGGATGTGTACCATACTCACTAAAAGTGGCAGTAATAAAGCCTCTCTTGAAAAAGCCAAACCTTGACCCAGAAAATATAAAAAACTATCGGCCTATATCGAATCTTCCATTCCTCTCAACATTTTTAGAAAAGGCTGTTGCGTAGCAACTCACTGCCTTCCTGAAGACAAACAATGTATACGAAATGCTTCAGTCTGGTTTTAGACCCCATCATAGCATTGAGACTGCACTTATGAAGGTGGTAAATTACCTTTTAATGGCATCAGACCGAGGCTCTGCATCTGTCCTTGTGCTCCTAGACCTTAGTGCTGGTTTTGATACCATCGATAACCACGTTCATTTGCAAAGATTGGAAACCCAAATTGGACAAGTTCTGGCCTGGTTTAGATCTTATCTGTCGGAAAGATATCAGTTTGTCTCTGTGAATGGTTTGTCCTCTGACAAATCAACTGTAAATTTCGGTGTTCCTCAAGGTTCCGTTTTAGGACCACTATTGTTTTCACTATATATTTTACCTCTTGGGGATGTCATTCGAAAACATAATGTTAACTTTCACTGCTATGCGGATGAAACACAGATGTACATTTCAATGAAACATGGTGAAGGCCCAAAATTGCCCTCGCTAGAAGCCTGTGTTTCAGACATAAGGAAGTGGATGGCTGGAAACGTTCTACTTTTAAACTCGGACAAAACAGAGATGCTTGTTCTAGGTCGCAAGAAGCAAAGAGATCTTCCGTTGAATCTGACAATTAATCTTAATGGTTGTACAGTCGTCTCAAATAAAACTGTGAAGGACCTCGGCGTTACTCTGGACTCTGATCTCTCTTTTGACGAACATATCAAGACTGTTTGAAGGACAGCTTTTTTCCATCTACGTAACATTGCAAAAATCAGAAACATTCTGTCCAAAAATGATGCAGAAAAATGAATCCATGCTTTTGTTCCTTCTGGGTTAGATTACTGCAATGCTCTAGTTTCCGGCTACCTGGATAAAGCACTAAATAAACTTCAGTTAGTGCTAAATACGGCTGCTAGAATCCTGACTAGAACCCAAAAATGTGATCATATTACTCTAGTGCTAGCCTCCCTACACTGGCTTCCTGTCAAGGCAAGGGCTGATTTCAAGCTTTTACTGCTAACCTACAAAGCATTTCATGGGCTTGCTCCTACCTATCTCTCTGATTTGGTCCTGCCGTACATACCTACATGTACGCTACGGTCACAAGACGCAGGCCTCCTAATTTAACCTAGAATTTCTAAACACACAGCTGGAGGCAGGGCTTTCTCCTATAGAGCTCCATTTTTATGGAATGGTCTGCCTACCCATGTGAGGGACGCAAACTCGGTCTCAACCTTTAAGTCTTAACTGAAGACTCATCTTTTCAGTGGGTCATGTGATTGAGTGTAGTCTGGCCCAGGAGTGTGAAGGTGAACGGAAAGGCTCTGGAGCAACGAACCGCCCTTGCTGTCTCTGCCTGGCCGGTTCCCCTCTTCCCACTGGGATTCTCTGCCTCTAACCCTATTACAGGGGCTGAGTCACTGGCTTACTGGTGCTCTTTCATGCCATCCCTAGGAGGGGTGCGTCACTTGAGTGGGTTGAGTCACTGATGTGATCTTCCTGTCTGGGTTGCCCCCCCCCCCCCCCTTGGGTTGTGCCGTAGCGGAGATCTTTGTGGGCTATACTCGGCCTTGTCTGAGGATGGTAAGTTGGTGGTTGAAGATATCCCTCTAGTGGTGTGGGGGCTGTGCTTTGGCAAAGTGGGTGGGGTTATATCCTTCCTGTTTGGCCCTGTCCGGGGGCCACAGTGTCTCCTGACCCCTCCTGTCTCTGCCTCCAGTATTTATGCTGCAGTAGTTTATGTGTCGGGGGGGCTAGGGTCAGTTTGTTATATCTGGAGTACTTCTCCTGTCCTATCCGGTGTCCTGTGTGAATTTAAATATGCTCTCTCTAATTCTCTCTTTCTTTCTCTCTCTCGGTGGACCTGAGCCCTAGGACCATGCCTCAGGACTACCTGGCATGATGACTCCTTGCTGTCCCCAGTCTACCTGGCCGTGCTGTTGCTCCAGTTTCAACTGTTCTGCCTGTGATTATTATTTGACCACGCTGGTCATTTATGAACATTTGAACATCTTGGCCATGTTCTGTTATAATCTCCACCAGGCACAGCCAGAAGAGGACTGGCCTTCCCACATAACCTTGTTCCTCTCTAGGTTTCTTTGTAGGTTTTGGCCTTTCTAGGGAGTTTTTCTTATCCACCGTGCTTCTACACCTGCATTGCTTGCTGTTTAGGGTTTTCGGCTGGGTTTCTGTACAGCACTTTGAGATATCAGCTGATGTACGAAGGGCTATATAAATACATTTGATTTGATTTGTCTCCACTGCAGTCCCGTCGATTTGGATAGGGGCATGCTTCCTCTGCTGTTTCCACGATCATCTCCTTTGTTTTGTTGATGTTAAGTAAGAGGTTATATTCCTGGCACCACTCGCCCAGGACCCTCACCTCCTCCCTGTAGGCTGTCTCGTCATTGTTTGTAATCAGGCCTACTACTGTTGTGTCATCTGAAAACGTATTGATTGAGTTGGAGGCATGTGTGGACACGCAGTCATGGGTGAATAGGGAGTACAGGAGGGGGCTGAGCACACACCCTTGTGGGGCCCCTGTGTTCCTTGCCATGGTTATATACGGAGGTTTGCGCTTTCAGTTTTGCGTGAATGCTGCCATCTAGCCACGGTTTCTGGTTTGGGTAGGTTGTAATAGTAACTGTGTGTACAACATCTCATATACACTTCCTGATGAACTCACCACATCGGTGTATTTGTGGTCCAATGTTTTTCCAGCACGAGTACTACAGTCAATGTGTTGGTAGTACCTCAGTAGTGTTTTCCTCAAATGTGCTTTGTTAAAATCCACAGCTACAATAAATGTTGCCTCAGGATATGTGGTTTCGTTTGCATAAATTCCAGTGTAGTTCGTGGTATCAGCTTGATAAACACAGATGTGACAATAACCAAAGAGAATTCTCTTGGGAGGTAATACGGTCAGCATTTGATTGGGAGATATTCTAGGTCGGGTGAACAAAAGGATGTCATCATGTTTCTGATGTTTCTGTATGTCATCACAATTACACCATGAGTAGTTAATCATGAAACATACACCCCTGCCTTTCTTCTTCCAAGGTAAAGTTCTTTATTCCTGTCTGCACTGTCAAGGCGTAGACCAAAGCGTAGCATGGTGAGCATATATATTCCTTTTATTTAGGATGACGCCGACAAATACAATAAACAATACAAAACAACCGTGAAGCTTAAGGGCTATGTGCCACAAACAAAGTTAAGTTCCCACACTGAAAGGAGGGAAAAGGGCTACCTGTCATGCAGGTGAAAGAGGACCCAAAAGCGACTTAACAGAAACAGAGTTTATTTAAGTCCAAAACGGAATAACAGAAATCCTCTAGACTTGTAGAGGGGAAACAACTGGAGAAGCGGCCACAGACTGCAGGTCGCTTCGGGTAGGCGCAGGCCGTAGTCGACAGAGACACCTGCTCACACGCAGCATCTGATGAAGGCAAAAAACACGACAGGACAGGGCGATACACAATCATAGCAAAAACACGACAGGACAGGGCGAAACGCAATCACAGCATGGTGAATACAATACAAGGAACCGACGGGACAGGAACGGATCACAAAGGAATAAATAGGGACTCTAATCAGGGGAAAGGATCGGGAACAGGTGTGGGAAGACTAAATGATGATTAGGGGAATAGGAACAGCTGGGAGCAGGGACGGAACGATAGAGAGAAGAGAGAGCGAGAGAGTGAGAGAGGGAGGGGAGAGAGAGGGATAGAAGGAGGGAAAGAACCAAATAAGACCAGCAGAGGGAAACGAATAGCATGGGGAGCACAGGGACAAGACATGATAATAAATGACAAACATGACAGTACCCCCCACTCACCGAGCGCCTCCTGGCGCACTCGAGGAGGAATCCTGGCGGCAACGGAGGAAATCATCGATGAGTGAACGGTCCAGCACGTCCCGAGACGGAACCCAACTCCTCTCCTCAGGACCGTAACCCTCCCAATCCACTAGGTATTGGTGACCCCGTCCCCGAGAACGCATGTCCATAATCTTATGTACCTTGTAAATAGGTGCGCTCTCGACAAGGACGGGAGGGGGGAGGGAAGACGAACGGGGGTGCGAAGAAAGGGCTTAACACAGGAGACATGGAAGACAGGATGGACGCGACGAAGATGTCGCGGAAGAAGCAGTCGCACAGCGACAGGATTGACGACCTGGGAGACACGGAACGGACCAATGAACCGCGGAGTCAACTTACGAGAAGCTGTCGTAAGAGGAAGGTTGCGAGTGGAAAGCCACACTCTCTGGCCGCAACAATACCTTGGACTCTTAATCCTGCGTTTATTGGCGGCTCTCACCGTCTGTGCCCTGTAACGGCAAAGTGCAGACCTCACCCTCCTCCAGGTGCGCTCACAACGTTGGACAAACGCTTGAGCGGGGGAACGCTGGACTCGGCAAGCTGGGATGAGAACAGAGGAGGCTGGTAACCCAGACTACTCTGAAACGGAGATAACCCGGTAGCAGACGAAGGAAGCGAATTGTGAGCGTATTCTGCCCAGGGGAGCTGTTCTGCCCAAGACGCAGGGTTTCTGAAAGAAAGGCTGCATAGTATGCGACCAATCGTCTGATTGGCCCTCTCTGCTTGACCGTTAGACTGGGGATGAAACCCGGAAGAGAGACTGACGGACGCACCAATCAAACGACAGAACTCCCTCCAAAACTGTGACGTGAATTGCGGGCCTCTGTCTGAAACGGCGTCTAACGGGAGGCCATGAATTCTGAATACATTCTCAATAATGATTTGTGCCGTCTCCTTAGCGGAAGGAAGTTTAGCGAGGGGAATGAAATGTGCCGCCTTAGAGAACCTATCGACAACCGTCAGAATCACAGTCTTCCCCGCAGACAAAGGCAGACCGGTAATGAAGTCTAAGGCAATGTGAGACCATGGTCGAGAAGGAATGGGGAGCGGTCTGAGACGACCGGCAGGAGGAGAGTTACCCGACTTAGTCTGCGCGCAGTCCGAACAAGCAGCCACGAAACGGCGCGTGTCACGCTCCTGAGTCGGCCACCAAAAGCGCTGGCGAATAGACGCAAGAGTGCCTCGAACACCGGGATGACCCGCTAACTTGGCAGAGTGAGCCCACTGAAGAACAGCCAGACGAGTGGAAACAGGAACGAAAAGGAGGTTACTAGGACAAGCGCGCGGCGACGCAGTGTGCGTGAGTGCTTGCTTAACCTGTCTTTCAATTCCCCAGACTGTTAACCCGACAACACGCCCATAAGGAAGAATCCCCTCGGGATCAGTAGAAGCCACAGAAGAACTAAACAGACGGGATAAGGCATCAGGCTTGGTGTTCTTGCTACCCGGACGGTAAGAAATCACAAACTCGAAACGAGCGAAAAACAACGCCCAACGAGCTTGACGGGCATTAAGTCGCGTTTGGCAGAACGGATGTACTCAAGGTTCTTATGGTCTGTCCAAACGACAAAAGGAACGGTCGCCCCTCCAACCACTGTCGCCATTCGCCTAGGGCTAAGCGGATGGCGAGCAGTTCACGGTTACCCACATCATAGTTGCGCTCAGATGGCGACAGGCGATGAGAAAAATAAGCGCAAGGATGAACCTTATCGTCAGACTGGAAGCGCTGGGATAGAATGGCTCCCACGCCTACCTCTGAAGCGTCAACCTCGACAATGAATTGTCTAGTGACGTCAGGAGTAACGAGGATAGGAGCGGACGTAAAACGTTCTTTTAGAAGATCAAAAGCTCCCTGGGCGGAACCGGACCACTTAAAACACGTCTTGACAGAAGTAAGAGCTGTGAGAGGGGCAGCAACTTGACCGAAATTACGAATGAAACGCCGATAGAAATTAGCGAAACCTAAAAAGCGCTGCAACTCGACACGTGACCTTGGAACGGGCCAATCACTGACAGCTTGGACCTTAGCGGAATCCATCTGAATGCCTTCAGCGGAAATAACGGAACCGAGAAAAGTAACGGAGGAGACATGAAAAGAGCACTTCTCAGCCTTTACGTAGAGACAATTCTCTAAAAGGCGCTGTAGAACACGTCGAACATGCTGAACATGAATCTCGAGTGACGGAGAAAAAATCAGGATATCGTCAAGATAGACAAAAACAAAAATGTTCAGCATGTCTCTCAGAACATCATTAACTAATGCCTGAAAAACAGCTGGCGCATTGGCGAGACCGAACGGCAGAACCCGGTACTCAAAATGCCCTAACGGAGTGTTAAACGCCGTTTTCCACTCGTCCCCCTCTCTGATGCGCACGAGATGGTAAGCGTTACGAAGGTCCAACTTAGTAAAGCACCTGGCTCCCTGCAGAATCTCGAAGGCTGATGACATAAGGGGAAGCGGATAACGATTCTTAACCGTTATGTCATTCAGCCCTCGATAATCCACGCAGGGGCGCAGAGTACCGTCCTTCTTTTTAACAAAAAGAACCCCGCCCCGGCCGGAGAAGAAGAAGGCACTATGGTACCGGCGTCAAGAGACACAGACAAATAATCCTCGAGAGCCTTACGTTCGGGAGCCGACAGAGAGTATAGTCTACCTCGAGGAGGAGTGGTCCCCGGAAGGAGATCAATACTACAATCATACGACCGGTGAGGAGGAAGGGAGTTGGCTCGGGACCGACTGAAGACCGTGCGCAGATCATGATATTCCTCCGGCACTCCTGTCAAATCGCCAGGTTCCTCCTGAGAAGTAGGGACAGAAGAAACGGGAGGGATGGCAGACATTAAACACTTCACATGACAAGAAACGTTCCAGGATAGGATAGAATTACTAGACCAATTAATAGAAGGATTATGACATACTAGCCAGGGATGACCCAAAACAACAGGTGTAAACGGTGAACGGAAAATCAAAAAAGAAATAGTCTCACTGTGGTTACCAGATACTGTGAGAGTTAAAGGTAGTGTCTCAAATTTGATACTGGGAAGATGACTACCATCTAAGGCAAACATGGGCGTAGGCCTGTCTAACGGTCTGAAAGGAATGCTATGTTTCCGAACCCATGCTTCGTCCATGAAACAACCCTCAGCCCCAGAGTCAATCAAAGCACTGCATGTAGCACCCGAACCGGTCCAGCGTAGATGGACCGACATAGTAGTACAAGATCTAGATGAAGGGACCTGAGTAGTAGCGCTCACCAGTAGCCCTCCGCTTACTGATGGGCTCTGGCCTCTTACTGGACATGAATTAACAAAATGTCCAGCAACTCCGCAATAGAGGCACAGGCGGTTGGTGATCCTCCGTTCCCTCTCCTTATTCGAGATGCGAATCCCTCCCAGCTGCATGGGCTCAGTCTCAAAGCCAGAGAGGGGAGATGGTTGCGATGCGGAGCAGGGAAACACCGTTGATGCGAGCTCTCTTCCACGAGCCCGGTGACGAAGATCTACCCGTCGTTCTATGCGGATGGCGAGAGCAATCAAAGAATCCACATCTGATGGAACCTCCCGGGAGAGAATCTCATCCTTAACCACTGCGTGGAGTCCCTCCAGAAAACGAGCGAGCAGCGCCGGCTCGTTCCACTCACTAGAGGCAGCAAGAGTGCGAAACTCAATGGAATAATCCGTTATGGACCGTTCACCTTGGCATAAGGAAGCCAGGGCCCTAGAAGCCTCCCCACCAAAAACTGAACGGTCAAAAACCCGAATCATCTCCTCTTTAAAGTTCTGGAATTTGTTAGAGCAATCAGCCCTTGCCTCCCAGATAGCTGTGCCCCATTCTCGAGCCCGGCCAGTAAGGAGTGAAATGACGTAAGCAACCCGAGCTCTCTCTCTAGAGTATGTGTTGGGTTGGAGAGAGAACACAATCTCACACTGCGTGAGAAAGGAGCGGCACTCAGTGGGCTGCCCGGAGTAGCAAGGTGGGTTATTAACCCTAGGTTCTGGAGGCTCGGCAGGCCAGGAAGTAACAGGTGGCACGAGACGTAGACTCTGGAACTGTCCAGAGAGGTCGGAAACCTGAGCAGCCAGGTTCTCCACGGCATGGCGAGCAGCAGACAATTCCTGCTCGTGTCTGCCGAGCATGGCTCCTTGGATCTCGACGGCAGTGTAACGAGCGTCTGAAGTCGCTGGGTCCATTCCTTGGTCGGTTCCTTCTGTCATGCAGGTGAAAGAGGACCCAAAAGCGACTTAACAGAAACAGAGTTTATTTAAGTCCAAAACGGAATAACAGAAATCCTCTAGACTTGTAGAGGGGAAACAACTGGAGAAGCGGCCACAGACTGCAGGTCGCCGGGTAGGCGCAGGCCGTAGTCGACAGAGACACCTGCTCACACGCAGCATCTGATGAAGGCAAAAAACACGACAGGACAGGGCGATACACAATCATAGCAAAAACACGACAGGACAGGGCGAAACGCAATCACAGCATGGTGAATACAATACAAGGAACCGACGGGACAGGAACGGATCACAAAGGAATAAATAGGGACTCTAATCAGGGGAAAGGATCGGGAACAGGTGTGGGAAGACTAAATGATGATTAGGGGAATAGGAACAGCTGGGAGCAGGGACGGAACGATAGAGAGAAGAGAGAGCGAGAGAGTGAGAGAGGGAGGGGGAGAGAGAGGGATAGAAGGAGGGAAAGAACCAAATAAGACCAGCAGAGGGAAACGAATAGCATGGGGAGCACAGGGACAAGACATGATAATAAATGACAAACATGACACTACCTAAGTATGATTCCCAATCAGAGACAACGATAGACAGCTGTCCCTGATTGAGAACCATACCCGGCCAAAACATAGAAATACAAAATCATAGAAAACAAAAACATAGAAAGTCTACCCCAAATCACACACTGACCAAACCAAATAGATACATAAAAAGGCTGTCTAAGGTCAGGGCGTGACATGCACGATGTACTGAGAACCGAGCTTACTGTATGGGAGTATGTTACAATCCCCGATGTCTCTCTGGAAGGAGATCCCCGCACTGAGCTCATCTACTTTTTTATCCAGAGACTCTCCTGAGTTGGACTAGAAGTCCACCCTGAATACCACTTCTTTGCCAGCTGAGTTTTATTCAGACTGCAGCTGTTTAAGTACTTACGTCTGGTAAACGCAACCGGTCGAACGACCAAATGGTTCTCTTAAGTATCCATTATAGCAAGCTACGACTACGAAAGACTTTGATCTCTGGTGGACAAACCAGAGACTTTCTGTTGACAATATATCTAGCAGACGGACCGGCGATCGTAGAGAGGGCCAACTAAGGCATACACTCGTAAATATGTAAATTTCTATTTATTTTCGAATGAGTGGTTGTTCTTGTTCAAAGTATTAACATTTTCACGAGTGTAGCTATCGACTGTATGTACGGAGGTCGACTCTGAGTTTCCCACCCTTGAGCTGGCCCCACCGCTTTCCTTTGTCTACTAAGCTGTCATATCGGCTTAGCCCACTATGGACTTTTCAGTGTACTTTGTCAGTAACCAATGTATAACTATTGTGTGTGTGTTTATGTAATTCTGTGATTGATTAGTTAGTTAGTAAATAAATAATTAAGCCAATTTGTATATCGTTGATTCATGATTAATGATGCTAGGGTTCGTGCAGATATCCAAGGGGTTTGCAACGTTCAGGAATGAGACTGATGAGGTAATACTACATTAATAGAAGACTGTAATCGATAAGATAATAAAATATCTGAAGAGGAAATACCTGAAGAGGAAATATTTCCTGTATATTCAGGAAATTGCAACTCCATAAACAATGTTTTCCTGTGGTGCCTCGACTTCCTAGTTAATTACTATTCCATGATTGGTTTAATCATGGAATAATTACACATAGAGAATTGATTTGATAATATAACAGTCTTCACATTTATTGACAGCAAACGCTACGACACCGCTTTCCCACTCTATATTGTTATAGAATTTTCACAAATGCCTAAGAATTTATCAAAATGTGAAAATGACCATATCTAAGTGCTCGCTTGTTAGAAAATGTATTTTAAAAAGTGTCATTCTTCCTGGGAGTGTATATGAGCAGATTTTAATAAAATGTAATGTTACTAAAATGCTGTCAGCTCCGCTTGAAGACACTCTCAAGGTATGAACATTTGTGCATATAGTTTTTTTCAATGTTTTAACATATCTTCCAACTATAATTTGTACAGTTATTCAAAATAAAATGATGCAGAACATTACAAGCAATGTAGAATTTAAGAAGCTTTCTCATATTTGATGTACAGAGTATCCTTCATATACATACAGCTCTGTCTGGTGTGGTAACGAATGAAGGCAATGCTTCACATTAGAAGTTGTGAGTGGGCTAAGTTGGAACATGGCCGTGTGTGGTCAGATCTGGAGTGCATTCATTAGTCAGATTCAATTGTGAAACATTTAGTCTGTTCAAAAGTTTTGCAATGGAAACTGTTTGCCGTTTACTCTCGGAACCAAAAGGAAGCAAACATGTAAACAGAATGAAACGGAGAAGGACGTACCTGAATTGATCTAATAGAAACATACATTTTGCAATGGAATCCAACTAATGAATATACAGTATATACCTCCGTCATCCTCCCAGGTATGCCAGACTCCCCGCCGGCAGCTCCACCTGTCTAGTCTGGAGAGCCCCCGTACCATAAGCAGGTTCTGGAGGTGTGGCTCTTACAATGCTTACTGTGGGAGATGTCATAGAAATGTCATGGTGTGCCTAGAAGAGCCACCTCATCAACACTGGCTCTGTGGAATGAACCCCCACACCCTACCTCTCCCTTCCTCCCACCTACATCTTCCTTCCTCCCACCTACCTCTCCCTCCCCCATCTACCTCTCCCTTCCTCCCACCTACCTCTCCCTTCCTCCCACCTACCTCTCCCTTCCTCCCACCTACCTCTCCCTTCCTCCAACCTACATCTCCCTTCCTCCCACCTACCTCTCCCTCCCCCATCTACCTCTCCCTTCCTTCCACCTACCTCTCCCTTCCTCCCACCTACCTCTCCCTTCCTCCCACCTACCTCTCCCTTCCTCCCACCTACCTCTCCCTTCCTCCCACCTACCTCTCCCTTCCTCCCACCTACCTCTCCCTTCCTCCAACCTACATCTCCCTTCCTCCCACCTACCTCTCCCTCCCCCATCTACCTCTCCCTTCCTTCCACCTACCTCTCCCTTCCTCCCACCTACCTCTCCCTTCCTCCCACCTACCTCTCCCATCCTCCCACCTACATCTCCCTTCCTCCCACCTACATCTCCCTCCCTCCCCCCACCTACCTCTCCCTCCCCCACCTACCTCTCCCTTCCTCCCACCTACCTCTCCCTCCCCCCACCTACCTCTCCCTTCCTCCCACCTACCTCTCCTTTCCTCCCACCTACCTCTCCGTCCCCATACCTAACTACCTACCTCTCCCTCCCCCACCTACCTCTCCTTTCCTCCCACCTACCTCTCCGTCCCCATACTTAACTACCTACCTCTCCCTCCCCCACCTACCTCTCCCTTCCCATCCCTCCACCTCTCCCACCTACCTCTCTCCTTCCCCCCACCTACCTCTCCCTTCCCCTAACCTCAGCCCGCCCCACCTACCTCTCCCTTCCCCGACCTCACCTCACCCCACCCCACCTACATCTACCAACCCCAACCCCCATGAGTCTATTTACTCACCTGCTTGTTCGCCCGAAGCGACAGCATCCCCTCAACCCCCACACCCCCACCCTCCTCCACTTAGACACCCCCATCCCTCCATCCCCCCGTTCCTCCTATCATCTTCCTCAGAGATATGATGAGCCAGGAGCAACACATTCCCTCTCTTCCTGCTCTCCTCCCTCTTCTCTCCCGGGGCTGTTTGATTTATCCTCTCACCTCTTCCTCTTCCTCTTCTCCTTCCTTCATATTCCAGCATGCTTTTCTTCTTTTCTTCCGATCTCACTTCTCCTCAAGGTATCAGTGTGTGGTATCTCAGTCGCTGGAGTGAGTAGAGTCTCTTAAAAAAATGGTATAGCTCATTAAGGGGGTATATGTGGATATGCCTAGTTTGTATTTTTAGTGGGTTTGTTTGTTCAGGCTGTGTTCTCTGTGTCTTATCCTCTCTTTTCCACTGTGGTGACCGGAAAACATAACTTTGTTATCCTGTATAACAACAGCACCCATGTGTCATGGTGATCATTGTGCTTTGTGAAAACAATATATTAAATTCCCCTTCTGCGCTGCACATGGCATGACGGCACATGGCATTGGCCCGAACCTACAAAAACCAACCTTGAAATAGGGCTTTCTATTATCTGAAGCAAAACCAAGTGGGATGTGGTGTTTTTCCACACATACTGTAGGATCTGACATTGTCTGCCTCTGCTCTGTTGATCACCTCTCTTCTCCTGTGACCCCTGACCACTGATCCAGCTCTCTCATCTTTCTCTCTGAAACAGAACACTGGCCACTTAAGCTGTCCTGCATTTCTGTGCCATGTTGTCATTCATGCATCCAGGGAATGTGTTAGGCCATCTCTCAACCTGCAAGCTGCGCACAGACAGTAGACAACACCAAACGTTGGTGGTTTTAGGCTAAACTAGGTCAAAACAGACGTGTGAGACCTGTAAAGGTGTCCTCATGCATAGGTTCCGGCTAGGAGAAGCGAATGTCTGTGCTTGCATACTCCCTTAAAATATTTTCACTTGAAAAACAAGGGAAAAGTGGCAATATTACTGTTTGCCCCTCTTGAAACACCATAGCAACATAGTCAGTATACACTTCCTCTAAATAGTCAGAGTTAATCTTAGATAAATCAAGAAATCTATAATACATTTTGATGTTTTTGACGAGGAGGTCTTTGTCGCACAATTTTAAATCTAACTAAGACGTCTTGGTGCAGTATTTCTCAAGGAAAAGAAATGTGCATGAAAACTAGTCGTCTCTCATGGAACGACAACAAACACTTAACCCTTGTGAGGTGTTCATGTTTTTGTTATTCACCACATTTTTGCGTGTCTGATGGACCCATAACATTACTGGGTTTTTAAAACAATACAGCCATAACAATTGATGTAAAAATACTTAATACTTAGACGGTGACTTATATCAATTACTAGCAATAGACAGCATACATGGTTAGTATTTGCCATTTACCTCTACTAGATGACATTTATCAATAAAAGCGCTATTGTAACCTTCTGGGTGTCGGGAGTGTGAAGTCAGGCGCAGGAAAACAGAGAGTTCAATATAGTGCTCTTTTAATGCACACACGGTGAACAACGGCCACCCCACGAAACACTGGGTGCTCAAGACAAATGCCCCAGACACAGGGGAAGAAAACAGTCCAGCAAACTCCACGAACATAAACCAACACGTTCATCTACACCAAACACAAAGGTTACAATAATTAATCCCGCACAAAGAAACGGGCGGCTGACTAATAAAGCCCAACTAATTACAACAAACTCAAAACAGGTGTAATCAATAAACACATAAAGGAGGGGGAGAAAAGAATCAGTGGCAGCTAGTAGGCCGGCGACAACGACCGCCGAGCGCCACCCGAATGGGAAGGGGAGGAGTCGAGACAGCTATTCATTTTTAAAATAAATTATAATCAAGACAGGGGTGGAATAAATCGTATTTATCTTGAAAAAACAAATAAAACAAGGTTTTCATCACTATTCATGTTTATTGCTTTGAACTGAACAAATTTGAAGGACAAATCTTACATACAGTATTTTATGGAAATGATAAATGAGCTCAACTGAACACAAATTTTAATAAGGCCGGTCTACACACTACACGATGGACTTAGTTTTACTGTGTTTGTGTTGCAAATGTATTTCTTGCACTTGATGCATGTGTACCGTGTCTTCTTGGGTCCACAGCGCTTCTTCTTATTGCTACCGGCTGCAATCTAGAATGATGAAAACAGGAATTTTACTAACATCTCACTCACTCACTCACTCACTCACTCACTCACTCACTCACTCACTCACTCACTCACTCACTCACTCACTCACTCACTCACTCACTCACTCACATATATAGTTACAGCAGGCCAAGGTAGGAGTCAGACACACATCTGCATCAACATCACTCACACTTACCTCCGGTATTGGAGTTGTTGGTTCTGTGGGTCAAGTGGATGGGGCACCAACATCCTCCTGAATCCTCCTCACAATGGCTGCAGAAGCTGGGGTCCTTGGAATATGTTGCTTGCTCTGGATTTGAGGTCTTACCAATGCCTTGCCCAGCTCCTTGAGAAACAGCTGTCTCCTCTGGAGCTTCCCTCTGTTCCAATCTGGGTTCAACGTCATCCAGATGACAACCGCGTTGTACGCCGAGATGTCCAAGATGTTGAAGGTTCTTTTGCAGCTGTAGCCAGTCACCAGCTTGTCTAAATTGTCCACCCTTCCTTTTGTGGCATTGTAATCACTGACACTGACCTGATTGCAGCAAGCTTGTCTCAATGCCACCGAGCTGGTCAGGTGTCTTGGTTATCGAAGCGGATAACCCTGGAAATAATGTGGACGTTTTCCAGAGACTTTGTTGCACAGAAAAGCTATCTGCTACTTTCTGCATCCCACATGGATTCTGTGGATTCCCCATTGGATCTGAAATCAGCAGCAAGGATGAGAACACAAAGTATGCATGTAAATGAGTTTGGTCCTTCTCCTTCCATCTCTCTCTAAAAACACAACTTCCTTCCAAATTAATGCAGCCCAGAATGATTTTCTGGATGGTGTCTGGGATGAGCAGTTCAAAAGAAGACTTTATGTCCTGCACATGAGTAACCGCCATCCGTGTCGGCCCTGGTTGCATCCTTATCACATTGGCAGCCATGTGTATTGGCTCATTCCCTGGGCAAGAACACCATTCAATTTCACCATTTTTTGACATCCGTATTTCTCCTCCTGCAGGTTGCTCATGAGCTGCTTGCTGACCGGCTGGTCCTGGGGCTGGCTGAGGGTCAATCTCATCCTTTTCTTACATCTCACTGTCAGACTCTGAATTGACAGAGACATGATCCTCATATTCTGAAAATTATTTCTCTTCCATAGTGGAAGACGCTCCTTCCACGCTAAAGCACAGTGTGCGCTCAATGAAAATATGTTCCTTTATGTGTTCTTCACAGAAAATGAGCCAAGGCCAATGAGTCTCAGGTTGAAAAAATAATTTATTGTATCATTTTTATTTTAGTAAACATTGAAAATGGGTCCCACAACTCCGAACACCACACAAGGGTGGTGAAGAATCCTGTCCATAGTTCCCACTCCTACTAGGATTGGTACTGTTGACCAATCACAGATGAAGAGGCGTAGACTTCGGCTACCGAACTTCGACTTGCCTCAAGAAAAAATGTTGTGTGTGTGTGAACAGCCCCACAAGAAAACCTTCCAAACACCAAAACAAACAAAAACATCCAAAATGTTCATCATAATACACATGAACATTTTTGACTGGGAATCATGTGACAGGCTTAAGAGAGAGAGAGAGTGTAGAGAGTGTCACTAGGTCCTCAATTGACTTGTGTTGAGGAAAGTGCATGCGTGCAGTGACCATGTGTCAAATTGCAAAGGAGCATGGACGATAGTGTGTTTGTGTGTGTGTTAGTGTGTGTGTGTGTGTGTGTGTGTGTGTG